>NC_063200.1:32071278-32343778 GCF_017589495.1 Alosa alosa
AGTCGCTCCTTGAATGTTGATGTCTTGTTTTTGGCCAAGAGCTACAGGGTTATTTATTTATTTAATTGTTTGTTTGTTTGGAGAATGTTGAATTCATACAGCCTTTCTGCAAAGTCCTTGGAGACTGTGCATGTTTTTGTTTACATCATGGCTTTGCAACTGTGCAGAATATTTCTCATCTCATGTTTTTAATCTCTTTTCATTTCTCTCGCCAACACAATTTCAGGAGAAACTACAGTAACAGCCACGATAAACATTGTTTTTTATTCCCCATCAGTAGTAGCTCAAATAAGCACTATGGGCACATCACTGGCACCTGCACGTTGCACACATGCCTATGTATTTGATGTGAAAAAAACTACACACTCACAAAGATTAGGGGGGCAGGGGGTGTTGAGGAGAGAGAAATGTCCAGCCAGGGTTGTTGTGGCGAGCAACATTTGTCTGAAGCCTGGCCTTAGTCTGTGACATTTTATTATTGCTCTGGTTGAAGGGAAAATCAATACATATGCCACCAGGCAATTTGGGGCGCCGCAAATTGAGAAGTGACATGTGTGAGATGAGAGGCTTTGAGAGGGGGAAGATTTGCCCAATTTCTTCGTGGAGAGAGTGTGGGGCGCAGCGACGGAGCGAAAAAAGCCAGAGCAAGTGCGAGAAAGACAGAGAAAAGACGAGTCACTTTTCTTGCTGTATAAGACACGGTGCCAGGACCACTAGCAAAGGGAGGATTAAAAAAGAAAGAGAAAATGTTTACCTACATGTTTAGCTAATGAAATCCTTCATGGTCTCAATAGAGTATTCTATCCCATTCTTAATGAGCATTTCTAGTCTACATTCACCATGCAGTGACATAGATAATGTCATCAGTTTACCGATAGAATGCCATTGGCTCTTGTGATTGTTGTTCATAGCTATTATGGCTTTTTGAGCAAATAAATTACTCAAAAGGCTCCCAACCTAGATATTATGGCTGTATTGTGTTGGATATAGGTTTGTTTATTACAACAGGTAACAATTAACAGTCTGTGTAATGACCAATGCACAGGCAGTTCCAATAATTCACCTCCTCATCATCCTGAATTTTATACCTCGCCCAATTCCCATCCACAACTACAGGTTTCAGCTAGGTAAGGCATTACAGCAGAGCAATCAACTGCTGTTTACTGTGAAATGACCTGACCAAGATGAGCGACTGGAACATGCATCAACCATGTCCTAATGTCATGTCTAACAAAAACAGCCTCACTGCGAAAAAAGCTGTACTGTGACACTCTGTCAGTAATGGTCATATTCACTCGCAAGAGTTGGTGCCTGAAATAGGCAATCAAACTAGGTGCATGTCACATTGTTAGAGCCCTGTTCAGTGGGAGGTGGTACCTATCTCGTCTGAGTCCACAGTGGCAGTAGGTATTTTCAGAGGCCATGCTGGGCTTGGCTTACTCTGGCACACATTAGATTGAACCTAATGCCTTGTGAAGTATTTGCATACTCCAGTGCAAATGGGCTATCACAATCAAGCTATACTCCTTAGTGTGTGTGTGTGTGTGTGTGTGTGTGTGTGTGTGTGTGTGTGTGTGTGTGTGTGTGTGTGTGTGTGTGTGTGTGTGTGTGTGTGTGTGTAGGCAATGCTTTAAATACCGTTGGGTGTCAAACCTGTATCATCTCTGAGAATATTTGATTAAAATAAAGGACTCAAATGTGTGTGTGTGTGTGTGTGTGTGTGTGTGTGTGTGTGTGTGTGTGTGTGTGTGTGTGTGTGTGTGTGTGTGTGTGTGTGTAAGAGAGAGAGAGAGAGAATATGTGATAATATAGTTTAATGTAGTATATAAGATAGTATAATACCTCTTCAACTGTATCTCTTTTGTATTCATCTAATTCTAAGGGTTTTGTACAACAATGCTAATCGACTGTATTCATCATTAAGAAAATCACAACACTCCTAAACACATAGAATTCTTCACAAAAATGCCTCCCCTTAATTCCCAGAGTCTATAGCAACAGGGAACAAAAGTGTTTATATGTAGAAGAGATTCCAGGAGCCTGACAGACATGACTGTTATTTGAAAGGATGGAAAGACTGAGAAACAGAGAGAGGGAGAGAGGGAAAGAGGGAGGGAGGGAGAGATGCACAGAAGAGTGAAAAAAATGCACAACAGTTGACAAGTGAAATCAAACACTAAGTAATTGCTCACAGATGGTAGAAACAAATGGCGGTTGTTGCTGCCGCCCGAAACATGAAATATGAAACGTGAAAGCTGCAGCGGGAGAACGCAGTTTGTCACCTCATCACGGGAAATGATTATTCTTCACACAGATCAGGGCCCCGTGCTCACCCAAGCACTACTCAAGTTTCCTATCGTCACACGGAAATATTCATTCACATTTATTTCACATGCATTTCACCCAAATACAATGTCAGCCATGACAGGTTAAACATTTAAAAAGCTCAGTTGGTGCTTACTGTGACTTACTATTGCCTCTGAATTTAAAAAACTTCCTGAGTCAAAAGCCGTCTTAGTAGCACTATGGAGGGCAACATTTAATATGTCCTTTTGACGTGCTTAGGTGGCTAAAAGTGCTGGTTTCCATAACGTCCACATGGCCTCCTGTAGTCTGTAATTTACATTTCTGGTAATGGTTGCAACGACAGCATACATAGAGCAGACCTCGGCGCAGGGATTTTTATAATTCCCTTGAAATGTCAGCGGTGTTAGAAAAATAATGTATGCTAAATGACTGCGGGCTCAGCGGGCATGCACGCCCCCCAAAATCCCCCACACACACACACACACACACACACACACCCAAAAACACACACACACGCACAGACACACACACACACAACACACACACACACACACACACACACACACACACACACACACACACACACACACACACACACACACACACACACACACACACGCACAGACACACACTGGACAAAACCCAGGCGTCTGGCTGCATGCCAAGCCTTACCATGTTGTGTTTGATTAAACAATACAAATTCACGGATCCCCACCCAGCTACCACATACATGAGTCTTTCTCAAGCATGCCCCTTCCTCCATCTCTCTCCTCCTCCACCTCCTGCTCTCTCCTCCTCTACCTCCTGCTGTTTCTTCTCCTTCTCATGCAGTGCACTAATCTGGGGCAAAACCAAAATGTACTCAATTGTCAGTAGCACTACAACCACCAGCACCACATCAGTGAGTGTCTCCTGGCTGCTGCTGTGTTGTCTGAGAGAGAGAGGTCATTAGTGGCCATCACAGGAAAACAAAAGCAGGGGACTCCAGACAGGTCCTTGCCCGAGGTGGCGAACAGCTTGATCAAAGCCAAACGCGCTCTGTCTCTCTCTCTCTCTCTCTCTCTCTCTCTCTCTCTCTCTCTCTCTGTGTGTGTGTGTGTGTGTGTGTGTGTGTGTGTGCTCCTGACAGAAACTCAACATCAAAATGAATTCGGCCTTAATTCCAGGCATGTGTGGAGAGGCCAATAACACTTCGCTGTCATGAGGGATATCATTTGTAATTATGAAATCTGCCATTTGCATAGCATACTTAATAAACAGGATGGGCATTCATTTTCTATCCGTTGTAAACCAACCTTAAATTTCTTTTTGATGTGGTTGCGTATTGCAGTTATTTGAAACTCAATGTCACATTTATGAGGATATGTTCAATGTCAAAGAGTAAACTGGTGATTAATAATTTACGACCAACCCAGTTTAAATCTTACGCAACTCCCTTAAAACATCACTGGAGTAGATTCAAGCATTTAGAAAGTGATTGGAGCTCTGATGTAAACTAGCAGTAGTTTACATCAGTACCTAAAACAAGGTGAGACCGCTGCAGCACAAAAACACAAAAACAAGTCTGGATCTCTGTATTCCACCCCCCACCCCCCAATCAGGCAGCGGTCCAAGAGAGAGTGAGACACAAAAAACAGGCGGAGAATACATTAAGACTTGAGCGTGATTCCGTGTGATGGGTGAGAAGGCAACTGCTTTAATCTGGGGGCCCGAGTCTCTTCAACCCCCTGGACCCCAAACCCAAATAATCCCACCCCCACCCCAAACACGCGCACACACACACACACACACATTCCCCGCTGCTGCATGCAGGGGCGTTACTGGTCGACTATCTGCACTGTGTCCTCCTAGGGCTCTGAGACGGAGACGAGACCACCAGTATGGTCATTAGCAGTGGGCAGGGGTAGGGGGAAGAGTATTGGCTGAGACAGGTTGTAGCCCGGGGCAATGAGCAGCACAGTGCGGCGCGGCGCGGTGCGTGGAGCGGAGCGGACCACAGCACACCGCTCAGTCTCTCCATCTCACCCTGATCATTAGTGCTTTTCTGCAGTTCTGGCCAGAGGACAGCATCTCTCCCCCACAATCCCATCATGCTCAATAAGCCATGGGTATGACTGTGTGTGTGTGTACGCACGCATGTGTGTGTGAGTGAGCAAGAGAGAGGGGAACTAGGCTGGTAACATTTTTATGACTGTGTCAAGGAGTCCTTGTTAAGATCCATCTTCATGTGTGCAAATGTCATTTCAGCTTGTGCATGTGTGTGTTCGCACAAGATCTGGATATTGTATGATACAAAACTGTCAAGATCCAGGAGTCTAGATAAAGTACAAGCCTGAAGCATTTTGAAATTCGAATTTAAAAGTTAGCAGCAAATGTGTGATAGATTAAGTATGTAAAGCTATTAAATCTTCTTATTGTCAGTTAATTTCAGGCCTCAGTACAAAATACCATGCTGTTCCAGAAAGTATTACAGCAACATAAACGTTTGACTACAAATAATTGTAGCCTTGTTTTTCTGAAAGCCCTCATATGAATCATCATACTGTAAAGTGTGAGCACTAATGAAGTGAAATATGATTTATTGAAATATTTTCTTTTTAGTGTAATGAAAGGCAGAGTCGTCATTGTTTCTGTGGTAACTGTTGTTGGTGACTCAGCAGGCAAGTGACTCAGTTTGCTACAAAAGAGACAACAGTAAAGTAAGTTTATTTGCTTTTTTAAAACTACACAAGAGCTACACAGAGAGGAGTTACTGTCGAGTCCTCTACGTACCGTAGCATGATTAGAAATCAACACAAAACAATTGTCATCTGCCATTAGAATTATCTTTTCATCTTGTCATTTTTTTTCTCGTAAGTTCATCCATTTCCAAATGGTATACAATACAAAGAAAAGAAAAGGAGATACGAAAAAAGAGCTTGAGGAGTGTAAAGTAAGTCTACCCTGTCAAACAGAGCCTGGTATACACATTTGTTTACTGAAAGTCAATGTAATTTGTTTTCTGCTTTCATCAATTATGTTGGGGAGAATAAGTAGCAAAATGAGCAACATTCAAAATGTTCTTCAGTATTTATTTACAACAGTTTCACTGTTCTTCGTTAGTGTAAGAGCAAGCATGCCTGGTGTCATCTCCCTGCTACTGTTGCCTTTTCACACATAGAGTGTCTGCCTTGAAGACAAAAAACTCCCACAATGCATCTGGCATTAATTAACAGGATTAAGACATACACAACATTACATGAATAAACCCTGAAGTAATTACAATACATTAAAAAAAAAGCAGAGAAAAAAAATAATGCACGTGATTACACTGAGAGGTAGTACGTGATCACTCTAAGATTTAGAATGTCAGATATCTAAATGAACTAAATGAGGTTGCCATTTCCAAACATATTTCTGGTACAAACATAAACATTACTGTCAGAAATTTGCTGACAACAGAGTTCAGGGAGTTTATTGTGTACTTTGCGCAAAACACACTTTTGGAATGTGTTCTGTATATACTCTCATAAAGCTAAGACCTGTTCTGGGAATTGCTCTCTTGTGTGAGTGCTGGTTCAAGAGCATGCCACACTGCCTGATCATGTCCTACACATACTGCTAGAGGTAGCTAGACTTTCTTTCTCTCAACAGTCGAGGCATGAAGTAGCTTCAAATGAAGTTTAGGCGAACTTGTTATCTCTCTAAAATAAATGAGGACACCCATTCTGTGGTTTATAACAGTTAAGCAACTAAGGATATTAATTATTCCCATATGAATAACAAGACAAACTTCATAAAACGTCTAACATTTGCTAAATGAATGAGCTGGACAGCCTATTACCCAGCAGAATCTGATTGGAGTATATAAGCTATTCGAGAAGTTGTAGAAGGGTAGAAGTTGCCCAGGCGGTATGAATTTCAGATCTGGTGTATAGTGCTGGTCTATCAAGCGAAATGGATAGTGTAGTCGTCCTTGTTGGCTCACTGGTGATAGTATGTACACAGGTAGGGGAGGTATGGAGCTGGCGAGGCTGTTGATGGGCTTCACAGCAGTGAAATGTGTTGACACCACTTTATTCTTCTTTCTCCAGCCTCCTTCTGAGTGAAAAACATGGGCTCTAACTTGACACGCAACCTCGTTGGAATCGCCAGACCTCAAGACTGACATTGAGAGTCAAATGGAATGTGAGACACTACAAGACAATAGCAATGACAGAATAATAAAATAAAAATAAAAAAAACCTCTGTTGGCAATCAGCAGGTGATTCCAGAAGCATCCGCATGTTCTTGAACCAGAGGCGCAGAGGCTCAGACTCTGTGGGTTACTTCTGCGCTCAACATTGGAGTTCAGGTGATGCCAAGGGTGGTGACAGCTCATTCATATTGTACATTTCTCCAGTCTGGGGCTCATCTTGGTCTTTAGTGTTGGGTGTCGGGGCATGGGGAGTAAAAACAATGTTGGGTTGCAATGCTAATATTAGCCTAACTGGTGGATCTGTGGCCCAAAGAAAAGAAAAAAAATGGTTATGTCTACTTTTAGTCTACATTAAAATCCTCTGCAAAGTCCTTTTCCCTACTGAGTACAGTCTCTTTCCCAAAAGCCGGGAATCATGTAGGACACACATTGTATAAGTAAACTGAAAGTGTCTCAGCAACGTTATGGATCATATCCGCTGGGACATAAAACAGGGGAGCCTCTGCCAAGAACAGTCACAACAGGGGTCCAAAATGGCCGCCAGCGTCCATGTGAGAGCAGGTAGTAGTGTCTAGGAACGCAGCCAATCAGGACACCAGCAGCGCTGGCCAGGCCGGCGGCCCCAGGGAGCTGGCAGCCGACTGGTGTGAGGAGGAGGAGGAGGAGGAGGAGGAGGAAGAGGAGGCCAGGGGTGGGTTGGAGCGGGAACGGGGGCGCTGTGGAGTGGGAGGTCAGTTTGAGGTATCCGAGTGGACGCTGCCCGCCCCCTCTGTGGGCGAGGTCACGGAGGAAGGGGTCGGGGCATCGTGCCATCCTCCATTACCCTGGACAAAAAGAGAGAGAGAGGGGGAGGGATTAAACTTGTCCACTTTTATCATTTAAAAAAAAAGTCAAAAGAAGAGAATAGTAATTTTACCAACTAAAACAAAGTCAAATACAGTAATAAGTAAAAATAAGCAGTACCGGTAATAACAATGTTCTCACTAAAAACAAAATAACATGAAGTACAGACAAAGCTGCAATCCATGCAAAGATAAAAGCTACGATCTCTCCCATGGGAAGCATACATCACACATGGTCACCACATATGCACCATAACAAAACATCACACGCGCACAGTGGGGTTCCACATACAGCTCCATACTGCACACACAGGCACTAATTACATCAGCCTTTGATCCTGCCAGAACATCTTAGAACACGTCAGGCCTTTAGTGAAAGACAGCAGCAGCACATTCTGACTGCGTGGACTGTGTGGCATCCGGCTGAAGTGCTGAGGGCGAAGAATGCCCCCGTACGGTCGGGGACCTGACATCAGCAGGGCGAGTCTCTCACTCGTGTGTTTGCTCCAGCACGCTGTTTATGAGAGGCGAGAGGCAACGCGTGCTGGCATCTCTGCTGTGGCTTGTCGCAGCGTATCTTCATGCAGGACGACCGGCGAGGGAGCTGTGAGGGTGTGGGGGGAACGCTAAGCGCCTCTGACGGGTGAGGGCTTTTTCAACCCCTCCCCTCTTCTCTAACCCCCTACCCTGTTATCAGAAGGGCAGCACAAACACTCCTCTGACCCAGTGTAAACACATGGATGGGATACATGAAGTCATTTTGGAATATATATATATGACGTATTTCCCACACAACCCTCTGACCCATCAGCTGACCCAATGTAAACACATGGAGGGGTATATAAAGTGTAAAATCATCAGAATATATTTATAGGACGTATTTCCCATAGGAAAGGAAGGAGTTGCATTTAAGTGCTACATTTTACCGCATTCACAATCTTTGAAAATGTGACTAGTACGTACACATATCAATTAGGGGGAGGCTTTTTAGAGCGCTGGTCTGAGATTGCATGTCCGCGTTTGCTTTGTGTGATGCGGAGCACTGATGACTAACATGTCTGGCTCATACCTCCACAGGGTTCAAGCCCATGATCGTGGCGAAGGCGATGGAAACCAGCCCTTCTCCCAAGGACATGAGCCGCCATGATTGCCACAGTAGCTTTGCTTCAAGGCTTTGAGATGGAGGTTTATCTTGTCCTCGGTTACATGTGTGTGTATGGCTAAGTCTGCTGTCATGTACTTTGATGATCATTTTTAAGGCCTATCTCTTCCTTCTCACTGAGGGTATGCTACTGAAGTGGGTTTGGTGTGCATCTATGCCATGACCTAAATAAGAACTGAAAGCATTAAGAACACTCTGTGTGTGTGTGTGTGTGTGTGTGTGTATCTGTGTGTATGCAGATGTGTGTGACTGAAACAAAGACTGTGTATATACTGTGTGTATGTGTGCATGTGTATGTGAGTGAGTGTGTAGAATTGTGCTTGTGCTTGTGTGTGTGTGGGGGGCCAGAGTGCGAGAGCGAGATGGAAAGTGCGTGGCGCTGCACTTTGAGGCGGCCCAAGGATGCCACATAGCCTCTGCTCTCCCTCAGGGTGCACCCCCCCTCCTCCTCCTCCTCCTCCTCCTCCTCCACTCCACCAAAGCCAGAATGACACCTTGCTGTGCGGACGCCTCCGCCGGCTCCTGTTTATGCCTCTGTCTGCCCGTCGCTTTGTCGCTCTGCCTGTTCTTTT
Organism: Alosa alosa; assembly: GCF_017589495.1. NCBI lineage: Eukaryota > Metazoa > Chordata > Actinopteri > Clupeiformes > Clupeidae > Alosa > Alosa alosa. The sequence goes on from NC_063200.1 coordinate 32,080,339, forward strand.
TCATCGCCTGTGAAAACAGCTGACTGATCCGATTCTCTCGCCGCGGACGCTCCGGCTCTCACACCGCATTACTCAGCACGCTGTCACGTCCGCAAGCGACGGCCAACAACACTTTCCAGTTTCTCCAACTGTCACGTGGTGACATCATCCATCCAACACGCTAATATTTAAGAGTTCTGTTTTTGCGTAGGTTGGTACAACATGGTTTGGGAAATGAAAAATAAAAAATAAATAAAAAAGTGATAAATTGTAATGAATTGCTATTTTGAAAGGAGTGGAATATCAAGTGGTTTTATTACATAATGAATAACGTTCAAGCTGAAGTATGTGAAATATTCTGTCTACGCATAGACATGCATATCTAATGGCTTTCATAAGCCAGCCTTATTAAACAGCCTTGGTAGACAGAGATTTCCCTTTGATGTTTCTCTGCTAGCGTTAGCTTTTAACCACTTTGAAACTGAAAGCAAGAGATTGGGCCTTAAGGATATCAATCAAACAAGAGAGTGCAGGTGATTGGACTGTCAGCGACGCAGGGGAGGGAGAAACATGAATGTTTGTTTTAAGACCTCTGCCTAGCACTCATCTAATTATCAAGTTTTGAACACCGCCTCTTAACTGTCATGAGGAACAACAGATGGAGAGACCTTCAGCGCTTAGTCACGAACCATACACTAATTCCCTCTGTTTAGAAACGCTGGTGTGCATAAGAGATAGAGTGAGGAAGAGAGAGAGAGAGAGAGAAAGAGAAAGAGAGAGAAAGAACAAATACGCGTATGAATCTATAAAGATCCTCAAAAAGCAATCACCATCACTTCTTCTGCTGGAGTGCAGACAGCGAATCATAATATTTCACTCCGCCGGCATTAAGGGAGTGGACTGTCAGGGATCCTCTCCCCTGCTCGATATTGCCCCCCTCAAATAAATTAATCTCTGGCACGGGGGGCCTCCAGATCGGCTGTGTTATAAAGGATGGGGGGGTGGCTGACTTATCGGTCCTCATCAGGAATGCCGCTGTTCACATCTGTACAAGGCTGCAGGCTATTCCAGTTTCATATTTCATTATGCTGATAAGGAAATTGACTGCAAATTCTCTTGCAGAGGCGTCTCAAAGCGCCTCAATGAAAACAGAGATACCATGCTGCACAGAGGAGAGAGAGAGAGAGAGAGAGAGAGAGAGAGAGAGAGAGAGAGAGAGAGAGAGAGCGACATCCCGGTTTGCGGGGCTATTACAGGCCTGCATCTCAGCAATGGAAAATGAAATGTGTTTGCTTTTTTTCTCTTCTTGTTTAAATGGAATGTGTGAGTTTTGTGTGTGTGTGTGTGTGTAAGAGCGAAAGTGTGTGTGTGTGTGTGTCTGTGTTTGTCACTGTGTATGTGTGTGTGTGTGTGTGTGTGTGTGTGTGTGTGTGTGAGTGTGCGAGCGCAGCCGTATTAATATGAAACCATACATTTATCTTTGCCTTTTCAGAGGCTGCCGTCACGTCTGCCGGCCTTAATCTCTCCTGTCGGATTTTTGCTCCACTGCAAAAGCGGTTTGATCAAACTGGCGGCTGGCTGAATGGCGGAGGGAGGCCTGGCATGGAGAGATTACCCTCTCTCTCTCTCTCTCCGACAAACACACACACACACACACACATGTACACACACACACACTCTTGCACAGTGTCACACCTCCAAAAAGACTGCTTCGAAATGGTCCTAAGCTCCCTGCCCCTTTTTTAAACAGACACACAGTGGGTGCCTGCGCCTTGCTCATAACTGCCCCTGCCATGGCACCAGAAATGCTGGGCAGCCATCAAGTCCTGTATTTCCCTTTCAATATAACAATAAATAATTCTGCTCTGACAAAAGCACAATTGGTTTTCTTGGAGTAAAACCACTCATTTCCATAAGCCTCCATTTAACGAGCACTTCCACTCAAAGAAAACTCCAGAACAGCCTATTTTCACTTTTCAGGAAATGAAACAAAGCTCTACTTTAAAAATAAATAGATGAATAAAACAGAAAAAGGATAAAGGATAGGGTCACATCCTTCTGTTTTGGCAGCAAGGACGTTCTATGGGGAGATATCTGTGTCAACGCTGGACTGAGCTCTTACATTTAGACCGTGCGGACTGTAGAGATGACCTCGCAGGCCGTCATTGTATCCGACCGCCTGGCTGATAGCATGACGTATGGTATCCCCCTGAAGCCAGATGAAGAGAATGAGAGAGAGAGAAGGGAGAGAGAGAGAGAGAGAGAGAGAGAGAGAGAGAAGGGAGAGAGAGAGAGAGAGAGAGAGAGAAGGGAGAGAGAGAAAGGAAGAGAGAGAGAGAGAGAGAGAGAGAGAGAGAAGGTGAGTCAAAGAGAAAATTATACATGAAATGGCTAGCTCCTATCACAAACTGCTATAGATTATGCAGCAGGTTCAGCTTCATACTGGTTGCTGTAAAGGTTCTTCACAGGCTCTTCTAAGAATTAACATGTGCAGTCATTGAGATAATTAATTGGAGTTACCCAATACAAAACACAATGATACAAAACAACATAATAAAAGCATAGACTAGAATTCCATCATTTTAATTGAAAACATAATTGTAATACAATATAATTGTATCCCCTGATACAAAAGCTCCAGATATGACTAACCACTCGTGTGGTTCACACACACAAACACACACACACACAAACACTTATGTCAATCCTACACACTACACACATCACCTGTCAACCAGCTGACAGCTTACGCTGGTTCATGACAGGAATGATGAACTGCCATAAACGCTGTTTGTCTTGGAGCCTGATTTAAACTATTCCATATGTGGTCTCCACTGTTATGACAATTCATTTACTGCTCAACATGAGTATAAATATACAGTGTGATTCATCAGGTTGACACACAGCCTTGACAGTGTGTTAGTAGTGTTCAGATCAATGTCCAAGACTGGGAAATCTGGTCTGTGAATGGTTCTCGGATTGATGAAAATGTGTTGAAAATACAAGTAGGAAAAGCCAAGTGTCAGGTATAAATGTGATCAAGCCAAACAAGGCAAGCCAAATTGCTGACCATGTCACTGATCTCATGAGATCAGAGCAGACCAGTCAAAAACACAAAAGGCTATATAAAGAGATTGGTCTAGTCCTCTCTGTTCAGGTTACTGTGCTGTAGGTATGCACAGTAACTCAAGCACAAGCATTAAACCCAATATATATATAATGCATTTCACACTCACACAAACAATGACAACATTTTTCATTTAATCTCAAAATGGAAACAAGACCTCAGAGACAAAAGCAGCTTTTCTGGACACAATAATGCAGACATCCTAAGCTGCATATTTTGTATCATAAACTACATCTCTCATTTGCCCTTCCTTTTGTAATGTCTTGAGACTCAAACAAGCACATGTCCTAAAGCCATGTAAGCTTCTTTTGCCCTCTTGCCCCCACACTTCTTCTGCCTCTTTGCCCCTCCGCATGTCTCCTACCTGCGACTGCACACCAGCTCCCACCTGAGCCCCCGCGTAGGAGGCCCCATTGAGCCCCTGCATGCTCATGAACATGTCCCCCGAGTTTGGGAGGCTAAAGGAGCCAGAGGAACCTGGAGAGCGGAGCAGAGAGAGAGAGAGAGAGAGAGAGAGAGAGAGAGAGAGAGAGAGAGAGAGAGAGAGAGAAAAGAGAGAGCGAGAGAGAAAGAGAAAGAGAGAGACAGAGGCAGCTGAGAAACAGTCACAGAGCAGCGTGCATCAGAGCACATGCAAGAGAAACATATAACTCATGCACATGATTATACTGCATTGATTTCTTACATGCTTACTCAATAAACACATGCAGAAAGAGTCCAAACTTTTAAAAAATGTATGTGTCAAAATGCATGTATTCAGTGGTTATATTTCTTCCTTCATTGTATATTTAGACTAATTGAAAGTCGTTTTAGTGAAGCATATTCAGACCGATGTTGGCTATTAAAAAACCATGCACGTAGTTAAATGTTAATCTGAAAAAGTGAAAAGTGAGAAAGGGAACTGAGATGAGAGCGTGGTGACACAGGCTGAGTAATCTCCTGACATCACGTAAACATGGGACTTGCCAACACAGCTCTAGCCTGGCACACGGATCATGACTCATGAATAAATGTTAATGTCAAAATGGGATTTTATTTTTGTTTGTTTGTTTTTTAAAATAAGATATGTGGTAGGTACCAGTGAACATGTTGGGTAAAAGTGAGTTTTTGCTCTCTGTGGCATCCATCTGAAACTCCTCATCTTTCATCTGGAACCCTGGGTGGGAGAAAACGGAGCACTTCAAAAATCTCTCTCTGCTTCTCTTTACATGCGCAAACTCAAAGAACTCTAAAGCTTTTAGAGCTCCTTCTGCTTCTATTAAAAAAAACAAACCCAACGGAAGGACATTCCTCGTCCTTGAGATCTAGGAAGGTACATGTAAACTCCATCTGCTACTTTTACTCATTTGTGGATATCTCATCGGTATGGTATTCTGGAGGATATGAAGTGGTTTACTGTGGTCATTTCCAGGGTCTTACCGGAGTTGGGTGTGGTGGGAGAGTCGGCCTGGCTATTCTGCACGGCGGCGGCTACAGCATGGGCGGCATTCACGGCGGTCTTGGCAGCGTAGAGGTTGGCCTCTTCCTGGAACTTCCCGATGTTCTTCTTGTAGCGGATCCGCTTGTTTCCAAACCAGTTGGACACCTGCGGAAGGGGAGCGAGTGGAGAGAGGGGAGGAGAGAGGGGGAGGAGGGAGGAGGAGGAGGGAGGAGGGGGGGGGGCAGCAGGCAGGTAGGTGGGTGGATTTGGAGAGTTGGAGGGTGGGGGTGGGGGAAAGAGGGAGAGACAGTGGGGGGTGGGTGGGAGAAAGAGGTCAGAGCACAGCTCTCATTGAGATGATTGATGGGTCTGGAGTTCCAGCTTGGACCTCTAGACGATCAACAAAGCGGTGGGTATATTTGTAAATGGAAGCATACAGACAGCACAACGCCATGCATATACCTCACAGTAGAGGTACTAGCATCGGGTTGCACTCCAGACAGGAAATCAATACATCAAGCGTCGCTTCCGTAACAGGTTTTCATTTACACACAAAAAAAATATGCAAAACATAAACATGATGCAGGATGCCTCGATCTGAGGGGGGAATAACATCAGTGCAGCAGAATGGCGTGCGCTCAGGGATGGGGGTACATGAGGCGTGGGGGTCCATGGTCCATGAGCTGGAACGCATTCAAAGCCGTCCAGGTTTTTTTTTTTTTTTTTTTAAAGATCTGTCTGACACAAAACTGGATTACGACCAAGTCATTTTTTTCAGCCTGAATAAAACGCGCAAATGTTTTTCCTGACAGAATTTAAGAAAAGGAAATGAAAATGTTTTCTCTTTTTTCTGCTACAGATACACTTTTTTTCATACTACACCTCTAAAGTGACTGTAATTTATTGTCCAGAACCCAGACAGTCAGAGGTCTGATTCTGTCCACTGCCCCAGCATGTAAGAAAAATATAACTCCAGACTCCGGCAAGGACCACAAGGCCAACCAAAGCATTACAGGGAAACAGTAAAGCTGTCCTCAGCGGGCCTATATCATCAATGTGGCTGAGAGACTGAGGGGGCCTCAATAGTCTCACTGGAGCTGTTCCGTGAACTCATATACACTGAAGGCTCTGTTCCTACACAGACAGGTCAGTGAATTATACAACTCTACACAACAACGGCTCCCTGGGATGCCTGAAGGGTGATGCTTCTGTGATATAGCGTAACAATGGCTGCATGTATAGGCCATGTAAATGTTCATTTGAAATATCCTATGCGGCTGTTGCCATGGATATTGTTTTATGTGCGACACGGCACCTGTTCTGAGCTACAACATCGTAAAAACATGCAACGCTGAACTGCAAGTACTTATAAGATGATGACCCTGTAAAGATTATGCAGCAACCTTCATATCAATCTACAGTACACTGTGCATACTGGTAACAAGTCATTAGTTCATAATTACTTTATTAAATCACTATAACCACTTATGCGATGTCATGCTTCAGTGTATGTAAGCGTCTATTCTAAAAACACACACACACACACACATATACACATACACACGGCAGCTGAGGTCTGCGTGTATGACCACACGCTCACATGACAGCAAGACGTCTGGGGTGGGAGGGGGGAATGGGGATGGGGGAGTTGTAAACAGACAAGAGGAGAACAAGGACGAGAGTAGCTCAACATACCTGTGACACTGTGATGGTGCTCCCCACGCCCTGAGGGCAGAAAAGAAGGGGGCTTTTTTACAGAATACGACTCTCTGCACAACAGGCCTGCACAACTTACTCCCACAAGCCCCTCCCTGCCCCCCAAAAAAAAAAAAAAAAAGAAAAAAGCACACGAGAGACAGCAGCCAAATCAAATAAACAAAAAACAAACGAATAAATAAAAACCCCTGGTCAGCCTGTTCACTACGTTCATGGTGGCAGCGTTCACTAGAGCTTTGTGTCAGTTTTGCAGGTACCGTGTCGCACTGTCAAGACGGATTTAAACAAGCAGGATGAACTGTGTGGGTTTTTTTTCCCCTAGCGCTTAACTCTCCGTTAGAGGGTATCGAGTTAAGTGTTGACGTGACTATGTTTCAGATCACTTTAGGCCCTTTAACAGATTTTTTCGTGCCAAAATGTGCCAAATGCAGGAAGTCCGGGCTAGCGAGTGAAGCTGAAAAAAATGCTAACGTTTGCCATTTTGCGAAGCCTTTCTGTACTCTCACGGTAGGAAGTGAAGGGGTGAAGAGTGCCAATAACCGCAGCCTAATGCATGGCGTGGAGTGGTCTGCCATATCCATTACTTTAGACTTTCAAATGTCATTTCTACATTATAAATGTATTTGACTACAAGCCAATTCAGTGAATTTATTGCCAAAATACTTACAATTAGTGGGCAATTGGATTAAGTCATTCCTTACTAAAGGATTGAGGGAGACTTTAAATTAATCAAGTAAAGTATTTATTTGGCGATGGGTGTTGGGGTTGGGATATGTGAGGTAAACAAACAAACAAACAAACAAACAAACAAAAAAGACCAGCGATAAAACAGGTTCAATCCCACATGTTCCCCTGCACGGTCTGAGCTTCTCCGAGTTTCGGGACGAGATAGAGAGAGAGAGAGAGAAAGGGAGAGAGAAAGAGACGAAGGGCCGTCTAACGAATGCTCCATCCAGAACGTCACGCTCCAGTTAGAGTGGATTTCAGCACTGTCACAGTGTCACAGTGAGCCCCAGCTAACCACACTCGACAGACGAGGATGACGCATGCAGGGGGTGGAGGGGTGGGGTGGATGGAGGGCAGGTGGGAGGGGGAGGAAGAGAGAGGGATGAAGGTGGTGTCTGTGTGTGTGTGTGTGTGTGTGTGTGTGTGTGTGTGTGTGTGTGTGTGTGTGTGTGTGTTTGTGTGTGTGTGTGTGTGTGTGTGTGCTGGGGAGGGAGGGAGGTGAGGAGCACCAGAAAGAGGCCTAGCGGCAAAACTGATGTCATTTCCCTGGCAAGAGAAACCCCAGCCGGAAATGTTTATCTTTTTTCGCTCGGCAGCTGGGAAGCGTTCTTGCCAAAAACTGTCATGAGTCAGGTAAGACCCGCCAACCCCCACCCGAAACTGTACTCCCACCACCCACTGCATCAAAATAAAGCAAACAGGATGGACACCACTCACTTATACAACAACTGCACTGCTTAGCAACCCACAGTACAGCAAATGGATACATTTATCCTTAATTGCACTCCCTGGAAAACTAAATTACCACCACAAACATGTAATATATTTTCCATTCAGGCCACAAATTAGATGCATATGTCTGAAGACATATGGATGCGACTCAGTGTTTGTGGATATTTCAAAACTAAGTCCACCTCTAAGCTAGCCAGTCCCATTCTCAAGATCTGTACTGTGTGCTATCCCTGTGTCCATCCTGTTGATTTTATTTGGTTGTCCTTTGACGTCTGCAGGCCCCAGGGCTGAGAGTGGCGTCCACCCACCTGAGAGACGGTGATTTGGCACTTCTTGGCCAGCTCCTCTTTGGCCTCCTCGCTGGGGTACGGGTTGCTCAGGTGAGAGTAGAAGTACTCGTTCAGGATCTCTGTGGCCTGCTTGCTGAAGTTCCGTCTTTTTCTCCTGAGTGCATGAAAAAGACCTGGAGGTTAGAATACTGGGAAATGGCTTTAATGACATGAAATGTTGGATTAATAACATGACAGATTGCCACGTCTTAATCGGCATTATCAAGCGGGTTGACAAGAGTTACTATAGGGTGGTAAGGGAGACATTAAACTTGCTTTTGTTTTCCCTTACACTTGACCTTTTATTGTAAATGTACATTCACACATTCCTATATGGATCCTTAGTTGTCATCTAACTTGCTTTTAGGCAAAAATGTGTCATCACTTCTCTATTTCTTAGCAGGCTTATGTGATATATAATCATCATAGCAGTACAAAGATTATTTATTTATGTTGGTGATTTTTATCTCCTCAACTAAAATCTCAGTCTGATGTCTCATTGCTCCTAGTTGGTCTGCCCTCACATGCTGTTTTCTTGCAGTGCATATATGCTGCACAGAGTAGCCTCCTTTCAAGATGGCCATGTTCATAACACTTTCATTGCCAAAGTTGCACCTGTATTCATTTGGATGCCCATTTCTAAGCAAACGTGCATCTCAACTGGACTCCACCATCAGTGCTAATTGTTGGTAAGACGGCAGTAATTAGTGACTGAATGTGCTCGAAGATTGGCCAGCAGAATCCCATTGCTGTTATTCATTATCAACAGTTCTGATTTCAGCGATTTTCTGTGCCATTCGCTGTGAGCCGGGGCTGCTCACTTTTATTGCGCTCTGCTTACCTTTCGGCCCGTGCAAGCGAGGCATTCGCAAAATAGCTTCATGCCTAATTTGGCGCAGCCTAACGTGGCCCACACTCCCGCCACCCAACCGGCACTAATTGGAAAAGCCCAAATGCCCCCAAACTACCTCGGAGTCGGACAAAAGAGTTGCGCTCTCAAAGAATTCGTCCCGGGCCCAGCCGAGCGGAACCTCATCACAATAACACAGTCGCGTATAAAAATACTCTGTCATAAAAACTGATAAAACAGAGCGGCACTCGCAAGCACAGAGATATGGCAGCTCTGCAGGTGTTTCTCTGTGTTAGATCATTCTATTATTCACACACAGACACACACATGTGGAGACACACACACACACACACATGTGCGTGCAAGCACACACACACACGCACATGCATGAGCACTCTCACACACACAAACATACAGACACAGACACACACACACACACACACACACACACACACACACACCTGGCATCGAGGAAGCGTGAGCGCAGGATCATGACGGCCTCACAGGTGCTCTGTTTGAGCTGCATCTGGATGGAGCTGAACTTGCGGTGGATGATGCCCACCATGCGCTCGATCTCTTTCGGGGAGATGGGCCGCGTGCGTGACTGCTCCCGCAGCAGGTTCATCACGTGGGTGGTGAACTCATTACACGCCTGCAAAGACAACCACAACGCCACACACCACAGCAGCATTAGAATAAACCTGTGTGCTGCTTTCATCTTACCATGCAACAAGATCAGGGAAACGCATAGGGGCATATACGGTTGCACATGTATACCATGCTATATATAAACCATGCAATTCATTAAAAATGTAATGCAATATGTGTGCAAACAGTATACACATTCATTAATTAATGGCATTGCATAAAACATGGATGCAGTGTAGTGTGTCAACTGGGTTTCGTCGACATGTAAGTAAGTGGATTCTCTGGCTTGTTAAGTCAGCAAAATGCGCAGACCACTTCTATTTAGTAAACAGCACAAATAGCTCAGCCTACCAAAAGCCTGTAACAAAAGGACTAAAGCCAATGACACTTGATCAGCTTTTTTTGTGCAAACCCTTTATCCTAAGAGTAACTGCAGGGGGCATTTGGCTATCTGTTCACTTGGGGATCACTTGAACTCATTAAGTGGCTAAGTGAAATTCATTCCAAGTATTTACATTTGGGTAATTAACAATCTGGGGCCAGCCTCGAGGAGGAGGCAATCAGTCTAAGCAAAGCGGTTTATCGTAAAGCAATGAGATGTTGCTCCACGCTGGAGTGCAATGCCAATAGAAACCAAACAAGTTTGTTTCTCTGGCTTTTCACCCCTTGCATTCCTTTTGACATATCACAATACACTTAATTACACTATTAATTGGAGTCAAAACAAAAGTTGAACCAGTAAAATGCAAAGCAAAATCAAATTCTTATCCGTTGTGTGTTGGTAGTAGGGGGAGGATACGCCACTAAGAAGGTAAAACAGCAGTATAGATGTCTGCCATCACAATACAGTGTCCCAGTAAGAAGCTCAAATGGTCACAAAAAGTTGGTGTTCGTGAGAGGCCTTCCTCACCTGTTCGTACTTCTCCAGTTCGGTGTGGTAGATCTGTCTGATCTGAGTGAGCTTGGCGCGGTAGTCCGAGTGCTCCACTGAGTTGTCCACTCCTCCACCCACGGCAGCGGCAGCAGCTGCAGCTGCGGCCGAGGCGCTTCCCTTCTCCGGGCCCGAGACCCCCTCCGCCAGCAGCATGTTGTCCAGACGCATGAGCTGCGGGTCTGGAGGGTCGTCCTCCTGGGCGCCACGGATACTAAGACCTAGAGAGGGGTGAGAAAGAGAGCTCGCTTGACTACAAGTTTGACCAAATCTTATTACAAGAATGAACTTAAAACAAATGTGTGGAAAACAACACAACTTGCGTTGTTTTTTTAACACATCTCTGTGTCCAGATAGAGACACCACATACGTTTTAAGTGTGCAGGAATTTCCACACGGCGGTGGATCATAAGATAGAGTCATTGGGCAAGCAATAGGTTGCTGGGTCAAGCCATATGTAATGTAATGCAACACATACTGTATCATAAATCCAAAACATCAACCAAACTCAAATCCACAAAACCCTCCTGTGCATAAAAGCCCACTGTAGTACATATCAAGTAGCAGCACATAGTAGATAGCACTTTTGTGCACCTAATATAAAGCAGGGCAAAAGCCATAAGAATAGTCATTTTCTCACACAAACCATTAGTGTCCTTGCATGTTGTTAACCCTTAATGTTCTGACAGCAAAGACAGCGCTTATCTGCTGCGTGAGAGGTTACAGCCACCATCAACTCTAAACTCCCAGATGCACGGCCTCCTCTCTGTCCAGCCAAAGCTAACAGTGGGCAGAGAGCGAGACAGCGCGACATGGACAGAGGGCTCTAGAGCCGCAGCGCTGTTCATCTGAGGACGATCGACAGTGGCGGGTCCCTCGTCGGACGCACAGAGGCAACGAGAGCGATGTCACCACGCTCCAGTGGCCGCCAGCCGCGAATCAGCGCCCAAGCCGAGACATGGTGTCCCTTTTTCCACGCCAGCGCATTTCTCTGCGCTGTCCTTCGCCCACAAATCTGCCAGGCGCTGGAGTCCGAACGCACTGGCATTAGTTTGGGCGCCAGCAAGAGGACGCATTTCAGCTGGTTTTGCTTGGTTAGCAAAATAGCTACAGTAAAAAACATGGCCTCTTTATAATGCTTTTTGATGGGTGAAATTGTCTTCCCCCAAGAGATCAATTGTTTTAATATTTGAAATACCTTAGTTAACAACAATGCAACGCACAGTTCATAACAACTTCTAACGTGACTGCCTGCATAACTTTCCTGATGGCGCCGATCTTTCATTCCAAGTGGCGCGAATCCTAACCATGCCAAACTGAGGCCTATCATCTCGCTCATGTCACGCCTGTCAGACCACAGCACCTTCCCTCATTCCCACGCATCAAAAAGAGAGAGAGAAAAAATCATTGGGAGGAACTGCTTTTCACCCCGACATTAATCCGAGCAGTCAGGCCCGAAACTGCAAATAAAGTGATGTCGGGAGGAGAGGAGCCGCCACCTCACCTCCCTTACCGTCCGGATCAATAAAACCAATGGCTGCTCACGCACATGACTCCACATTCATTCATCAAAGGCAATTCCATGCCATTTTGAGCGGCTTGTTTGCATACACAGAGCTCCACAGATCGGTAGTCCCATCCAGTCCTCATCAGTCTATGCCAGAGCGGCCAGGATCCATTTACCAATAAGCGTCACATGGTACAGTGACTTCAGACGTTAACTAGATAGCAATTCGCTTGAGGTCGCAAGAGCTTAAAGGTGTTTTTTTTACATACACTTGACCTCCAAAATCATTCAAGTTAGAAGAACTGTCAGTCAAAGTTAATGATGAGTTAATAGATGACAATTCCGATTATGAAAAATAATGTTTATGTTTTATATATGTGTATGTTGTATGTAAGGAAAACCCTAACACCAAACTATAAAATGTGCACATAATTGAATTTGAATCTGTTTGCACAGAAAGGAAGTTGGCCATCTTGACCATGCGCACTGACTTTAAGGGAACTAATTTGAATCCACAATACGCACGGCGTATGGCTACCGTGCTTTGGAAACCCTATGGTGGAAACCATGCAATGAGAACAGGCGGTGATGATGACAATACTTGCTAATTTATTGACACGTCAGACAGCGCAACATAGCAGAAATCAGTTTAGTAATTTGTAGCATGTTATTCAATATTAATGAAACATGAGGGCCGTTGACTTGAGTAGGTTGAAGTGTGTCGTCTGTGATTTTTATAAGTTTCATAGAAACTTTAAACGAATTAATGCACTGAGAACATTCTTGTCTGTACACTGACCCACTGGTGCTTGTGTGTAATGTGGTGTTGAGAGGTATCAAATTAGCTTAATGTTTTGGCCAGTTCATCACTGGTAAATTAGCATTTGTCGTCATTGTTGTTGCATGTCGTTATTGCATTGCGAAGTGCGTGTCATACAAATTAGAACCCTACGTTTGTTTGTGATTATCCATGAGATGCCCTTGGACACATTGAAAGTCAGACTAGATACAGCCTATTTCATGCGCTAAATTTTCAAGGGCAAACAAGATGCTCTTCCAGTAAGCCATGTGATATAGCAATCCCAGAAAAGGTTATAATGGATGTTTCTGACATACTGAATCAGGACGAGAGTGAGGATTACATGTTGCATTCTATCGTGTTTGCTTGCTATTCATTTGGCAGTATTGACACATCTAATCCACAAATTCATATTTTGTGAAAGCCGTTTGCTTCATGTCACTGTATCGTGTGAAAAGGATGCATCAAGGGAGATGGTTGTGATTGAATGAGTGGAGCTCATAACTACAGTAAATGAACAGATCAGAGCACTCAGGGGCACAGGAAATGAAAGCAAGCATAAACCCTCTCTTCCTTCCTCCAATCCACTCTCCATCCCTCCCTCCCTCTCAGGATTGAACTGGACTGGTGATGGAGACGCATTCATGAACCTGACACATTTAGACATTTGAGACATAACAACACAGTGCTAGGAAAGGGAGATGGTTTGTGTGTGTGTGTGTGTGTGCGTGTGTTTCATAGACAGGAGAGGTTAAAGATTTGAAATAATCCAAGTGTTCACAGGCCTTGTGTCTGATGTTAGTGTGAGGAGAGCTTTAGGGAAGGGGATCTGGAAAATCTAACAGCGCGTTGAAACACATGAAAAAAATACCCAGTGATGACTGTTTCTTCTCTCGTGTGCACTCTACACCTTTTTCTTCCTCCCCCTGCATCCCCCTGTCTTTCTCTCTAATCCACCATCTCTTCTTCACTCTTTCTTTCCCTCCTTTCTGCCCCCCCCCTCCCTCCCTCTGTTTCTTCCTCGCCTCACTTTTATCTCCTTCATTATGTCTCGCTCGGTTTCATTTTTAGCACACTCATCTTAAGGCAAAGGTAGCGTCATTCCTTATTCAGACCCCAGGCATAAAATGTTAATTCAGCACCTCTTGAGTCTGGTGATATACCCACGGGCAAATCCTCTCTCTACATCCCCCTCCTCCCCTCCACACACACACACACACACACACACACACACACACACACACACACACACACACGCAAAGACACACACACGCACACACACTCCCTCCCCTCAGCTCCAGCTTCCACACATTCACAGCAGGCCTAATTAACAGACAGGAGAACGAGCACGAGCGGGTCATTCAGAAGCAGGGGGCTAGCGCTAACAGCAAACAGCGAGGAGAGCATGGGAACACTTCACACACACACACACACACACACATACACATGCTCATACATACATGCTTATTCACACGGCCTACACACACACACACACACACGCTAATACATACAGCCTACACACACACACAAACACACACGAACGTACTCACTAATGTGTGCACATTTACAACATGTGAAGATCAGCTACCACACTCAAACAAAAGGTATGAGTGCTGAGCTTTAAAAAAACTGCACACACAGACACACACACATACACACACACACACACAGACATAAATGCACAATGTAATTTGGCTCTGCGTGTCTGCTCAGATGAGCTACGGTACTGCATATGAAGATATGAATAATTCCTCATGGGGAACGATATGCAGATTCTTTTGTGTTAACAATCTTATTGTTTCAATCCTTCATGAATGAACAGTGGACCAGTGCAGCCTCTCTCTCTCTCTCTCTGCATGTGTGTGTGTGTGTGAGAGAGAGAGAGAGAAACACACAGCATTTGTGCATATGAACATATTCAAATTCAAATTTGAAAGTGCTTTGGCCTAACAAATAATGCATTTGCATTGCCAAAGCAATCATACATAAATATGTATAGAACAGAATATCTTAATGGCTGTCGACTTACATAAATTTAATTTATATGCATATATATTTCTAAGTAGTTGAGAAGAAATCAATCTGTGTGTTTATGTATATGAGAGCCTGTTTATCTGTGTGAGCTTGCTTGTGTTAAAGCACATGTGTATTCGTATGTGTGTGGGAACGAGTGTGTGAATAATGTGTATACCTCGTGTGAATATTGTGTATACCTCCAACATCGCCTCAGTGTGTTGCAGAAAACCCCTTACAGTCCATCACGTCGATCTGGCTGTGTGGTGTATTCACACAAACTACATCCACACGTTGACTCACACTCACACATACCACCCCAGAGGGCATGTAGCTTTCTGTCTTTCTCTCTCTCTCTCTCTGATAAAGAGAAATATGACTCCTATTTGGAGCAGGCCTTTGCCTCCGGTCTCTGAAACAGATCTTACACCAATAGCACTCAGCCGGCTATGGACTAGCCCATCTGAGTCAATTACAGGGAGTCCAAGTAAAACATGGCCGTCAAAAAAACAAGAGGGGATGTCTGTAACAGACAAGACATAAACTTTGACACATGTACTTAATAATACCACATATCACCAATATTAAATATTTTCACAATCATTTCCTGATCTTCCTGATTAAGGTTATTAATGCTACTATGTGTATTTTTTCATGCTCCTTTTCATCATTCAATTCCCACACAAAAACAACACAATATTGATTGTCATCCACCTCTCCCTTTGTTTGTATTTGTTCATCTTTGCTGTACTATAAGACAAAAGTAGCAGTGGCCGGGTCAGGAAGAGGGTTTCCCAGCAGCTTCCTTTTTTCTAGAGAACCAAACCTACAAACATTTGACAATTAACCCACCACTGCAGAGCCCAGTGTGGCTGACATTCAAATTTGTCTCCCTGTCAGTGGCAGACCGGGTCAATAAAATAACATACAACACCTTTAATTGTTTTATATGTCATTACTCCCACAGCGTCTGAAAGCCTCAACCACTTCACACAGTGCTCCATAGACCACAGCAGTGCTTCGGATTAAATCTGGGGGTCGACAGGTCCCATCACACCGAGAGACGGCGAAAGGGGCTCCCCTCAGAAGACATCACCTTTAATGAGCTCCCTGGTGTCAGTCATCGAGCAGGAACATCAGATGCCCTCACAACCCTCTGACCCCTGACATTTGACCTCTGGCATGAGCTGCTGGCCTCACTCTCCCTCTGGTGCAGGCGTGTCAGTGTCCACTGGCATTAGACGTCCTGTACAAAGATATGTCAGATCACTGCATACTGCACAGACAGCACAATAAGGCGGTGGACCTCCCCCATACAAAACAATAGATATGAGAAATGAGGGGAAAAGGGAGGAGCAAGAAGGGGGGATAGAAAATAGGAGAGGAGGAGAGAGAGGAATATACATTAGATAAATCTCTCTCTATTTCTCTTACACTATCTGCTAGGCTATTCAATTTCTCCCTACATATTTACACAAATATCCCATAATGCCTCAGCTTGACTGTAGCTCTTAAGATTAGTCCAGGTGAATATGATCATCATTACATATGCATCACATATGCATTTCTTTAAAATGCACATTCCTTCATTTAGAAGCTATCCCCTGAAGCCAAGTGCACCCTCTGCTTAATGCATAGGTCTGTCGCCATGAATAGGTTTCTCATTCATTTGCCATAAAGTGGCCACTTGACCTTCAGTAAAATATCATCGTTGAGTGTGGCGCCTGGAGCTAGCGCTCGCATCCGCGGACCGGTGCTATCTCGGGTCAAATGGAGCATGTCATTCACAAATAACCGCCATTTTCTCCCCTCTCAGGACGGAGACCTTTAACAGCTCTGCCGTTAGCAGCAGGTATTAGCTTTCAGGGCCCATGGGAGAAACTCTGTGTGCGTTAAAATGGAGGTGAAATAGTGAGCAGCGGTGGGGGTTTTTTTCCCACCTGACAACAGGGGCTATTTTCTGTGCAAAAAAAAAAAAACACACACACAACAAAACAAAACACATGTTTGCGAAAATGAGACGTGCAACCAAAAGGGCTTTCTTCTGACGACCTGACGGAGGACGTCAGTTTTTGTTTGCCATCACAACAAGATGGCGACGACACAATTTGGCTGTGCATGGAAAAGCCATTAGATGAGCAAACACCAGTCTAAACCAGCTGTCATCTGATCAAGGATCTCTCAAGGGTTATGGCAACACAACATGGCCCTTGGCTGACAGCTCGGACCGAACCCCTCGGAAAAGCAAATATTTGAAAGGCAGTCTTGGAAATTACTCCTTTTTTAAAAGAGAGGGGGTGGATGGGGCTGGGATGTCACATGGTGCATGCTGTTTATATCAGACCGATCACATCCATGAAGAACTCTGCGCCAAATCCAACAGCATTAGAAAAACAAGCTCTCTGACAATCGTTTCTGTCAGTGGCTACAGTCATCACCCCCCATTCCAATATCTACTTCCACAGGATCATATTCTCACCTCATAGCTATGATATGACCTCATGTGCATGCACAGTCTCTGCCAGTACATGTTGATGTAAAAGTACATGTTTGCTGTATAAAAAGGTGAGTGTAATGCTAAAAGTCACCTCATGGCTATAGACTGTTTCTCTTGTTATTGCAAAATATCTCCTTCTGTAGGAAGTTCCATATAGAATAGCACACAATAGCAAGTGTAGGTGCTGGAGGGAGGCTAATGGTGAACTAAATGTATCTAAATACTAGTTTGGAGCCTCCTGGCCAGTTCATGAGTGTGAGGAGTGGGGAGATGGGGGACTGTGTGTGCTCCTAACTTCATTGAGATCATTACTCTGTTTACTCTCTTCTCCCTCTGTGCTCTGGCTCATTGCTGCAGTCTCGCTCGGCCCCTTCCGCCGCGGCCCGACGCGGATCAATAAAAACTAATCATGCCCGGGGCCGCGCCGCTGTTTTAAAGTCTTATTTGTCACGGGGGAGAAGGGGCACCCCCGTTTATTGAATTCCTTGATGACCCCCCCAAACATTCCCGAATGCACCTACGCCACTCCCCTACACCCAACCAAACACACACACTCACTCACACATACACACACATACACACACATACACACACCGCCTACCTCCATCTCCATCCCTGGGAAATCAAACCTACTCAGGCAGCTGTAATTACTAAGCATGCAGACAGATAGATAGCTGCCTCGATCCTGCATTCGCTTGAACGATAAATATCCAGGGGCCAGACCCATGATGGGTTTACCTTTCTTGGTCAGAGCAAAGAGCTCGGTATGATGGATGCTTGTTCCAGTGACACCTGATATCGTTTTCATGTTATTACCAGGCGATGATGCCACAAACAATGCAAACAAAAAACTGAATTGAATTCAAACTGACATTTGCAAATCGATGCAATGTTCAGCACACACATAGACACACACAGACACGTACATACTGACACCCCACCGACACACACACACACACACACACACAAACCACACACATACACACACATCGGTTAGCTCCCGGTAGTCGCCTGGCTTCAGATATTTGCTTCAAAGGATGTCAGTGCACGTTGCGCTTTTTTTTCTTTTAAACTCGGTTTTAAATAGAGCTCTGAACATATGTCAGTCACTCTTAGGAAATGGCTCTGATCTCGCCTCGCTGTGGGTGCTAGATTGCCTTGTTCTGCAAAGCGCCCTACCAGATTGGCTTGGCAGGGGGTCGGGGTTAGGCTCTGAGAAGTCATGGTGAGGTTGGGGGGTGGTGTGGTGGTGGTGGTTGTGGGGTGGTGGTGGGGTGCATTTACAGGATCAGGACCAAGTCAGTCAAGGACCCCAAGTCACCTCACTGAGCCTTTCACCTCCTGCTGCTCCTTAGAAGTGTGTGTGTGTCTCTCTCTCTGTGTGTGTGTGTGTGTGTGTGTGTGTGTGTGTTAGACATGGCTAAAGAGAGAGTGTATGTGTTTGTGGGTATGTGACTAAAATAGTAAAAAGATTAAGGTAGGGGGATCTATATATAAATACAAAGAGAGAGAACAGTGGAGCATGAGGAAGGTTAATTAACAATCAGTTAAGGTAAGCAACTAATCACGGTTACAGTCCATTCTTGGCCATTTAGTCTGCTATATTGTCTGGGCAAACTACTAACCAAATTGTCTGACTAGAGGTAAGTGCATTTACCCCCTCACTGTGATTAATTTGGATTACATGCAAGGATTAGTGATTACACTAATCTGCAATTACTAGCAGAATGCAAGCAGGGGACAATCCTAAAACATCAGCATTCTTACTGGAGTCTTACGGGGGTCACTAAAATGTCAGCCGATGCTCAGCTTCTGTTGCACCAGCCTGCGGTATTACACACCAATCAAGACTAGTCAGATTCATGACCATTACCCTGATGCTGTTTACTTAAAACAAACAGCAAAAACAAAAACAAATACAACTCTGACCGCATGTCGTGTCCCACAAACCCCCTCACGCACACACACACACACACACCTGTCTCACAATCTTGCGAGCTGCTTCGCTGCTTCTGAGGAGTGTGTTTGGCGGCAGTTGCAGTTGTCTCCCGCTCGGCTCTCCTGTGCTCGTTCATTAACCTTGCAGACTCCTGCATGTTTGCTAATCCTGGGGGAGGCAGGAATGGGCTGTGACGGATTAATGCCGACTAAAGGGGGAGATGGATGAGGCCTGGAGAACTAAGGCATGTATAGGGCCAGCAGGATTAATATGGGGGTCCCCACTTCATCAACACCTCCTGGCCTCTGCCGAAATGAACCCGGCGCAGAGGTGGGACCTGAGTAGGTGTGTGTGTGTGTGTGTGTGTGTGTGTGTGTGTGTGTGTGTGTGTGTGTGTGTGTGTGTGTGTGTGTGTGTGTGTGTGTGTACATGTTTGTGTTTGTGTGTGTGTGTGTGTACATGTTTGCATGTGCACGTGACAGTGTATACATGTGGATGTGAAGGTGCATATGTGAATGTATGTGTGCATGTGTGCATGTGTGCTTGCATGTGCGCATGAATGTGTATACATGAGAGGGTGAATGTGTATGTTAACGTATATGTGTGCATTTTCATGTGTGTGTGTGTGTGTGTGTGTGTGTGTGATCACTTGGGACCTCTGCAGAAGAGTGAGTGAGACAGCAGTGAGCGGGGCAGAGGGAGGGGAGAGCAAGCGGCTGGGGAGACCCAGGAATAAATAGAGAAAGAAATGAACCGCTGATGGAAATGAAGTCCCCTCTCACACGAGACCTCATCATTGCTCACGCTAAACAAATACACAGCCCCTCAACCCTTAAATCACTTCAGCTCGCATTTCCAAGTATAATTTAATCCGTTCTGTGCAACACTTGACGCTGGCATCCTCTTGGTGTAATGACAGCTTTGGAAGAGGGGAGAGAGAGAGGGGAAGAGAGAGAGAGAGAGAGAGAGAGAGAAAAGGGGTGAAAAAGAGAGCGAGAAACGCTTGAATTAAAAATTGGAAGTAACTGCGGGTGGTTGTGGATTTCTTCATGAAGCAGAACGGATTGAGGTTGAAGTAAGGGGCCTAAATGCATATTTTAATCATAAAGACTCGCATAAATAGGCCTACTCCTCCTACAGCCCCCATGGTGAGAGGACCGGCAATCCTTTCATGGATGGATATCAAGCTCTATGAGGCTCTTAGGTGCAAATTAGGGGGTCTAAAATATGCGCTACAAAGGAGGCCATTTTCTGCGATAATACTGCCATATGAATCCAGAAAAGAGGGTTCTCTTTGTACAACAGAAGGGACAAAAAATAATCCATCATTTGTCTGTTCTGTGAAATTCTTGGACACGCAGTTGAAGAGTATACAGCGTGTAGTGCTCTGTGGAAGTCAATTAGATAATGCTTTGATGTTCGGGTTTTGAGTTCTTCGTTTACATGAGGCACAGCGCTTTAGAAATTCCCACTTTGGGAATGTTATTTTTGCAAAATATCAACGTTCCATGAGCAGTGGACTGCTTAATTACTAACAAAATGAGTCCTTATTTTGGGTATAAGACTAAAAACATTTTATTAGCTTTGTTAACCTAGAAAACATATCCCCTATCCATTAGGGTTTAAGATAGACACTAGACTTTCTTGCAGATGCGACAATACAAAGTTAGTTTATAATCTCATCAATCATGTAAACCAGATTAAAAAGGAACATGCAAATATCAATAAAGTATAAACTCAACCATGATTATTTATCAATCACTTCAAATACTATTATCAATGATCAGTTTCAATGATCAATTATTGATTATTTATTAATCAATTATTATCAATCTGAATCAATTACTATCAAGCAATTACTATTATTTGTCACTGGCTAGGTTATTACTAAAATAGAATAATAAAATCTTTTCATGATGATTTTGTGTTCATTTGGTATTTACGTTTGTGAAGAGCAGTTGGAAATGCAAGATGCATGTATACTGATGCAATTTTTCCTGTTATGTTTCTGAATGAAACTACTTATCTCAGCTCAGCACATAGTACTGCAAACCCCGGATGTTAGGCCATCTTAAAAAGAGTGTCTAATCCATGCTAAAAATGGTCATAGCAAATGAGATAACTGGCTTTCTATCTTGTTTTGAGGGGGGGGCTTCTTTTTCCTCTTTTCCAAACACATTTCAGCTAATTTGCTCCTATACCAATTTCCCTCCCAGCCGCCTTTCTCCCTCTCCCTATCCTCTCCTCCCTCACTCCCCCCCCCTCTCTCTCTCTCACTCTCTCAATCTTATCCTCCCCTCCATTATAAGAGGCCCCAGTCTGTACCTCGGCCTAAATGACTTGATCCTGGAAACATCTGAGGAATGCAGCTCTACAGCGAGGTCATCGGGAGGTCTTGGGCATGGAGAGAGGAAGAGCCTTACCAGTTCCCTCCAATGACACACACACACACACACACACACATACACACATGTATGTATACACACACACAAAATGGCTAATGCACTCAGATGGCTCAGTCAGCTCAGACGGACTGACAGCCATGGAACTACTGTTCTGCTTGTCTCGTTGTTTGTAGGAATATTTCAGTTGAACCAAGTCTAGCAAAACGTGTAACCCCCTTCAAAAAATGCATAGACACACACACACAGACACAAACAAACACACACTCACACACACACACACACACACACACACACACACACACACACACACAAACAAACACACCCCCTCCTCCACTTCACCTCCTCACTTTACCCTCTCCATAACATAAAGCATCTACATAACCTCAGATACAGTTTGTCATCCGAGCGTCTGGGGGTTGGAATTGTCAGCTGGGGAATACCAGCAGGCAGTTAGCTCAAACAGGAAAGCACTATAGCTTTATTGCGAGCATTTCAAGCCTGGAAGTCCTGTAATAATGTCTGATTTTCCACCTAAATGAACTCATTTATTTTAGGAATGCTGCTTCCTGGAGCCATAGAAACGGAGCTAAGAGCAGATTCCGGGCTCCCACAGCCCCTGAAATCCAATTTGCCTCTTGTGCATCTCTTCCCTTTACGAGACAAATAAATGCCATACATAAGTCTCTCCTCTTTCTGCAAGCGCAATACAGTCAGAGCATTTGCTTTAAATGAAGGATGAGGAGGGGGGAGGGCGAGGGAGGGAGCAACTTAAACATAAACATAACAAGGCTATTTTGACTCCAGAGTGAGCACCTCTTGGGGGAAAAAAACCGAAGGGGCCTCTTACTTTGGAGGAATTCTTTGTTGAGGCACAGATGGCAAAGCCGGGGTCTGTCCAGACAATCTTCCCGCTTCTGACACCAAATGCTGGCACTGTTCAGTGTTTTCATGTGTGGTCTGATGGAACGGAGCTTGACACAATATTGACGCTGATGGTTATGATTCGCTACAAAAATGCCATGTGGCCACACAGATGACATCTGGTGCCTAAAATTCAATTCTGATTTGATTTTTCACAATCAATACAAATTCTATGTTTCTCTGATTTGTTTTATAAAATTGTAAAATCTGTTTACTGATATTTTTTTGTTAAAGAACATACCCATCTCTTCTACAAAGAGATACTGAGCTTACCAAATTGATTTTTTTTTTTGTAAGGCTTCAGATTCACACCCAAGGAGATATTTCAGAGTCCTGCAACAATCAGACTTCCCTGACACTTGGCCAGCGCTTTTTGACCGCATCAGCAAAAACCACATTCGGACTTCAACAAGTGGAATCTTTTCATTCTGCCCTAAACAGATTAAAGTGAAATAGTGGTGACAGTATTGTACATCACCACTCTTTAAGGCCTGCTGGAGTCCTGGCTGAGAGACCATGCAGTGAGTCTCCAGCTCATCTATTTCTCTCTTTGAAAGGGCGGAACGACCTGTAGAATATGCTGACATGGTCAAACTGACAACCGGTTGCCGTGGTAAGAAAAAAAAAAAAAAAAAAAGTAAAAAATAAAATACAATAAAAAATGCTGAGATCGAAGACAGAATCCACACAAACTCTGCATATTTCACTGGGATATTTCTCTTTCTGTGAGAAAAATGGTTTTGGCCAAGCGAGAGCATTTCAAGACACCATTAACTGAAACCTAAGGAAAGCTGCCATGTAAAACATGCTTACCTAGCCAACCTATTCCAAACTAAACAGCAAAAATGGTTAAGACACTATGGGACAATTTCTCTCAAAGCCTCTTCCTTTGACACACTATTCAGTATTGCAGTGATTCATATACTAGTGCTAAATACCACAGAGACAGGCATGGCGTGTGATTCAAACTCTGCCTGAGAAATTGTCAAGCGCATCAGTGACTGACCCATGCTAACACTCCCAATTTCACACCAAACCAGCTCTCACAAGCATCTCTCCCGTCTCTGAGACATACACCAATAACCTCCCCCCTTTCAAATAAAAAGCGGCCATCTCTGAGACCGCAGACAACGTTTAAGGCTTTTGCCTCCATTCAGCAGTTCATCCGCCATAGGCGTGGAGTCAGCGGGAGGCGTTGGACTCCTCGCGCTGCATTAGCCACATTACGACTCCGCTGGGATACTAAACTAGGTGTTAATAGAGGTCTAGTGGTCTCAGCGTTCGGGGTTTGTTGGCTCAGGTACTTCGCGGAGGGCCGTTAATGGCACATGTGATTATGGACATTAGGGCACCTTTGCACAAACACAAATACACACTCACACAGCCGCCCACACACAGAGTTTATCACTGTATATAGTATACACACACACCCACGCACATACACAAATGAGGAAAACTTAATTATGGCACTTCTTCAACTGTTTATGGTGCTTTGCACAATCAATTGAATAGAGGAGTGTCAGATTTTGCCCTCAAACGTAGACAATGGAAAGAAGGACACATGCTGTAACCGCTGCAGCAATAAGAGTGGTGGTTTGTAATTATGACGCTCGAGTTATTCTACACAGAGAGGCGGTATGGGAAGAGATAAATAAAAGGCCTGTGTGGTCTCGCATAACATTCGCTCACAGAGCCCTCCATGTTGGCACAGGTTTCAGAGGTTTCCTGGCTGGTGCCACGGTATTTCAATACAGATGTCCCGAGGTAAAGTTTACTCAACATTTCATTCTCATAATTTATCGCATTTTAGTTACAGCACGGCCTTGAAATGGCTTTGCGGACTTTGGATTTTTCCCAAATACAATGACTAAACTAAACAGCAGGTGCTGCAAAAAATCGATCAAACTAGACCAGCAGAGGTGGTCAGCATCACTGATAAAGGTTGTTCTTTTGGAAGGTTGAAATTGTGGTGGCAAAAAAAACAAAAAGCAGAAGTCACCCTGTCGTTTTGAAAAGAAACGAGCATCTGTTGCATGGCAGCAATTAACACAGACACACTGTAGATCACTTACCTTCTTCAGGGCACAAATACAAACAGAAAAATAATGGAAAACAATACCATTATCTCTAGCAGCGATTGCAGAGTCACCTTACTAATCTACAAGTACCACCCACTAGCCCATACCAAAACATAACCCACCTTGTTACCAGTCGCTGCACTGGTGCCACCCAACACTGACAGCATCCCTGACCCAGCCCACCCTGTTACTGGTCGTTACCAGCCTGTGCAGTGCCATCCACCGTTGGCACGCTCCCTCTGCCGAAAGTGGCGTTCCTGGGCACGGGGACGCTCCTCCAGCTGTGGCTTAATTTCCCGTGACTCGTCTAATCACCATAATTAAGGAGTAATTGGCATTAATTATTCCCGCATAAGCTCATCGCAAATCACCGGATAAATGTCTCATGAAGGCTGTCATGCAAGACGCAGAGAAACACACGGAGAATCTCTCCGGCAGATGGATTCGGCATTTCTTTCTTTTTTACAACAAATGGTGAGAAGCAGACACGCTTGACTCTTAATGAGGAATGGTTTGATTAGGCTACACCAACTCGTTTAATATAACCAATTCCTTCAATGGTATTATATGATATAAGTTATATGATATTATATGATATAAAGTATAAGATATTAAAATGCTAAAACAAACACATCCTCAAAACTCTATGTGGTATTCTGTATCAGCTCGAGCTACAGCTTAACTATTGTCAAATTCCCAAAACTCATTCCTGGTTTACATGTCCACAGTTTCCATGAAAGCCAACAGCCACAATACACATATTGTACACGTATAAATATAGAATTAAACACTGGCTTAAGAATAATAAGCAATTCTGAGAGACTAGGGCTGATTCCTTTCATATTTCTCAAAGCTGGTCCATTTATAATGTCACATAATGTTTGGCTGAACTATTTAACTGAGTTAAACATCCAGCTCACATTCTTTTACAACATGTAGGCTTATAAGGAAACATATTTTGGTCTTGGCCCAGCATTGGTACAGTGGAAGATGTTTCTGTCATTCATGCAATATTCCCCTCTCAATTCTGAACAGCTACTGTGTGTAGGAATCAAATGAGTGATTCAGGCAGGAAATGAGCGTGAGGTGTTAAGAAAAGTTGTTTTTTCCAAGTTGGTATATTCAAATGACTTCCTCACGCAGTGAATCTGCATACTAAACAGGCTGCAAGCACACAGTATGCAGCAATGTGAATATGTAAAGTCTTTACCTGCATTTAACAGGTCTTGTCAACACATTCAGTGATGGTACTGACAAACACACACACACACACACACAAATACATGAAAAGTACCAATCATTCATACTGTCACCATCAGTGTCATAATCAATGCCTAGATTACCGATGGCAACAACCCCCCCCCCAACATGCACACACACACACACACACTAGCACACACACACACACACACACACACACACACTAGCACACACACTGCCCCTCCTGCTTTTATGGGCTGCTCAGACTTCAGGCGTCCTGATTTGAGTAATTGTGTTTGTCTGTAAATTGGGAGACAAGACGAAAAGGGAGGTGTTGGCAGCTGAAGTGACTCCGTCAGCCTTGGCGTTGATTAAGGGTGGAGGTGGTAAGGTGGGGTGGGTGCGGGGGTGAAATAAGGCAAGATGTGCAACTGTGTGAGGTGACAGTGTGCTTGTCTCCTTAATTGAAAGCACATTCCTTTTCTACCCTGCTTCATTAATAGATTGCCGCGTCTTCTCATATTTGACGATCTAGATACATATTTCTCGACAGTCCATGTTAACAGGCCAACACTGACGCCTTTATAAATACACATAATCGTGTCCTTCATGACATTTTTTGGCAGATTTGATCCTTTAATAGCTCTTGATTTGAGACTGTTCCATGCTGCATGTTGATTACAGAGCGCTTGATGACAAGCTGTTGGCTCTAATTGTACCAAAGGGTATTTCTTGACGAGTTGAAATGAACTGTCATCTTCGAGCTGTTATGTCTTGTCCTTGAATGGGGTGTGTTTTGATATTAAATGGAGGAGGCTGCAGCTATCAAACACCAGACAGTAGACAGCGCTTGGCTGGCCGGCCCTCTCTGTTGCTGGTATGTGTATGTTTTCATCCGTGCAGGTTTTCTCAGAGGACCACAGATACATCACAAAGGAAGGTAACTAATGGCCACCCTGCAGAAGCCAGGGCAGGTTGTCAATGGCAACTGATCGATACCTGAGCTGTTTTTTAGATTGTGTCTCTGTGAGGAGTCATTATACGGTCAGATGGTGTGACCACTTGTTTTTTCACTGCACAGAGAAACACAGAGACCGCTCTGACATATTAAGGAGACCGTCTGCTATGGGTTTAAAATTGCCCATTACTGTTCAGCCTTGACAAGAGTCAAATGTGTTACTGCCATTTTAATGTAGCCTTTAAACTCTATTTTTTCCCCTCGCAAGCGTATACAGTTTTCTGCAGTGAAAGCCATTTCAATTATTTCAGGTACATCAAGCAGTCTATGTTTCTTAAGTAATGCACACTGATACTGTCAAACAGAATGGGGTATAAGGCAAAATACATAAAATTAGCAATGGATGATTGCTCATTGTCTAACAACTATACTGTATTTACAGAATGTTTATTATATGTGACCTGACCTGGCAAAATGAGTCACAGTGACCCATCTATTTTTTGAGCTTTAAATGATATCCTGTTCAAAGTCATATCTTGAATTGTTGTCAAGATACAGCATTTTGAATTATGGCCTCCTTTTTTCCAATTGCAAAAACTGAGAAAATCTCGTTTGAGGTTACAGGTTACAGGCAGGTACAGGTAGGATTTGCCCACTTGAATAATAACTTTACATTCTTGTAATCTTGAAACTTAGGGAAATTCATTTTGAATGCCTCTTCTTTCAAATAACACCAAAAAACAAAAATCTACAAAAAGTCACATATTGACAACTCTTTTTGGTTTGGATTTATATGGCAACATGTCATTGTGAGATTTAATTGAACTTAAATTAATCTTAACATGAATACAATTCCTCAGTCTCTCTCCATCTGCACGGTTGGCTTCCACGTCCACCTGTGCTGAGAGGGGGGACCAGTGGGCGTCTCCCCCCACCGATCTAATTCACTGGCCGCAGTAATAAACGCCACGCGTCCACATCGCATCAGTCACGCGGGATGATAAAGCTGACTGTAAACGTCTGTGAAACCCTGGATCTGCTGATTTACGGTCGCCCCACAGAGCCAAGACAACAGATCGCAGACAATGCCAAAGGAGAGCAGGAAACGGAGTCTCACATACTCTCTGTCATTGATTCATGCTGTCTGGACTGTGTCTACAATCCTATAGAGAGCGTAGGACAAGTGACCCACATGAGGATATAATTGTATTAACAGTCTGTGCTAGCATGTCAGCCAAGCAGGAAACCATTTTCTTTTTTCAAATGAGCAACACTATCCCCCGATGAGCAGACGGCTGCAACTGAAACCCGTTCTTGTATGTCTGGTTATGAAACTTCTCAAGGATGTTGGGGTTAGGTTGGCACTTGCTTTTGCCCCTTGAGGTGCTGTCCTCTCTAGGGTTGACGCTATGCCCGCATTGGCGCTGTGTTTCCGTGCTGCACTCTCTCTGTGCAGACGCCTCCATTTTCACACCTTCCAGCGGCTACGCGTGGGACCTGTCATCCAACACCTGCCAAGTCCGCTTATTGATGGGAATGTCATCTGTGAGGTGTTCACACACACACACACACACACACACACACACACACACACACACACACGCACACAGTCACCAACCCACACATGCACGCACACGTAGGCCTGAGATGTGGGGTCTTATTTAAAGTCTGGACAGGATTAACTGCTGAGCTAATCGTTGGCACCTTTGATGGGGGGGACCACATGCGCACTCACACACTCGCACACAAACATACCTTGTCACCAGGAGAACAGTGCAGGAGAACAGTGCTCTCTCTCTCTCTCTCTCTCTCTCTCTCTCGGCTGCGTTTTCCCAGACACTCGAAGTTAAAACTCATTTAAATGTTCCATGCTCATCCCCCAGTGAATCAGACATCATGAGTGGCTAAACACCAGCCTTAATGACATTTTACTTCACAGAGCAGACGCAGCTTCACATCAGCCTCTTACTATGCCTATGTGGTACACAGCTGCTACTAGCTGCCTGTGTGCTGTAGGACTATGCCTACCTAGCTTTAAAACATTACCCTATTTGGCCCAAAGGCCTTTAAGACAGGCAGCAGTGTACAGGGACTGTTCAGGAGTAAAAGGGAGCGGTATTGGACTGTCAGGAGTCCCCCAGTGGTAATGGCTTCCATCTGGACAGGCCCATCTTGGCCGTCTCACGCATTAAGTGGAAGTGTTCATTTCTTTGGAGATTCCAGCTCAATTAGTTGGCGTTCGGGGCGTCCAGGGGGGTTGAGGGCATCAGCGGACTACTTCTCCTTTAGTTTGTGTGGGAAGCTCGGCGGAAAGAGAGATATTGATTGCGATGATTTCCCAAGACACCAATGGAAAGGGAGTCAGAGGGAGGGAGGCAGGGAGATTGAGAGAGAGAGAGAGAGAGAGAGAGAGAGAGAGAGAGAGAGAGAACTCATTCCACAGAGACTCTGGTCTTGAGACATTGGCTTAAATTACTGCATGTCCTATGCCACAGGTGGTCTGTTTGCTATTCATTGTGGCCATACTATTGTTTGTACAATATACAGTATGTGTGCTCTCCACTCTATTAGCATTCACTTTCTTGCCCTCTTAACTGTGAAATTGTATTTCTATCTCTAATATAAAAATCCTGGTTGCAATTGACCACGATCATTTTTTTTTTTGCTCTCACTCACTATCAAGGAAGTAGACCACCCCCATCACCCACCCTTCCCTGACACTCCATCAACATTTTACACTTTTCAAGAGAGAGGGAAAGCAATTTCAAGGCTTCAGACGGAGTTGTTGGGAGCTTTTTCTGCTTTCATCCCATATTGTCCGTATTTTTTATTTTTTTTTGGGGGGGTTCTCAGCTCTTAAGACTGCCAGGCTCTGGTTCAGCGTGTCGGATCAAAGCGGTGAGCTCGGCTGGAGATGGAGCGTGCACCAACCCACCTTGGCAGTGGTGGTTTTCCTGGCAAACGCTGAAAGGCCCGCTTTGTTCTCCTCAAAGGGGATGAAAGAACTTCACCTTGACAGGTACCATACCGCTGATACAATAATCTCAGTGTGCCCCCGAGCCTGGAGTTTAGTTTCATCGGCGGGGAGATGGGGAGAGGGTATCAGTGTTTCGCTCTGTGGCGTTCGCCTGCCCGCTCGCTCACACTGAGAGTTGTGTTAACATCTGTGTTTAATGGAGATGAGGGGGTCAGCCCGAAACCCGACACTCGACCTGGGTCACTGCGACCTCAACCGTCGTGAGATGAAACTGAAAAGGTCAACCATGAGGGTAATTTCCAAACCAATGTGATAAAAGTACCCAGGTACCCAGTTCAAGCCATCACTCTGCTTCTGCATAGTTACCTGTCTCTGCATAAGCACTCAATAGTCCAATCTTGCCATTGTAAGACTGCATACCTGGTGTTTTTTACCAAGACAGTTGTGTTAGAGTGCAACCTAGTCGAGCACAAAGACGTCTACTCAGAACAAAAGCAGCTCTGTGAATACACTGCACCTTTCTCTCTCCCTTTCTCCCTCTCTTTCTCACACGCCTGTCAAGCTAAGAGCTTCAGCATGAACTCCCAGAGAGCCATAAATCCTACAGCTTATCCATCATTCAGCAAGAAATCCCACTGTTACACCCCACCCTCACCCAAAAAAAGGGGAAGTGACCTAATTTATTATTACTATTTTTGATTTACAGCGCCTACTCATGGGGTCAAGTGTGCACAGTTGGCAATTAGACGTGTCGAGCCGATTGAGCCGCAATGGGTGCTCGAAAACAAACAGACGCACATCGGGGAGATTTAGGGCCACTCCAGCCTATCCAAATCAAAGCTGTCCAACCCCCAGCACTGCGCCTTGGTTATCAATCACGCCAGTGGCTTCTACATGACCCCAGTAACGATCCTAATAAATTCCCATGAACGTGACAATGCCCGGGGCTTTAAATCACGCAAGTCTGTCAGGCTGAATGACGCCTAATTTTGCATGTCACTGTGTATATTCTCTGCATGTGTGAGAGCGCGTGTGATGTGTCGTCTCTGCAAGAAAATATTCTTATTCCTGACTCCTGATATCGTATACAATTCATAATGTTCTGTTGTGACTTATGGACAATGTTATTCAAATGTAATAAGCTTGTGTGTGTCAAATGTGTACGCTTTCATCTGCTTTCGTCTGATTCCATCAGGAGATTAATGTCAATCCTAACCAATAATAGACTGTAACAGTACAAGTCATTAATGAGCTCCAAAGTCTCCAAAACCTAAGCAAAAAGTTGAGAGATTAGATTACTACACAGTTCCATAAATCTTTATCTTTCTTCTATTGCATTATGCAATCACAAATTATAATGGTTTGTTAGAACTGCACGACTACCTTGTGTTTTTACAATTGAATGAATTGACCTAGACATGCATGTCAATTTCTCAATACAGGCCACATACAGAACGATATAAAACTGCTCAACTGTCAATGTTGAAACTATTGACATCTACCACAAACTGTCACTGAAAAAAATAAATTGTGACAATCACCATGCCAAACAGCCAAACTCAGCTGGGCAGTCCACCGCTGAGCACGAGCTATGCTATCACTAACTGTTACCACATACAACAGTTAGCACATGACAGTTAGCGATGTAGCATGGCGCTGTCACCACGAGGCATTTCACCGAGGGGGTTTCTCTGTCTCCCTGTCAGGGATAGCCACCCTGGCTGTCCACTCCAGCTACTGTCTGGTCACTCCACGCTGTCGGGGCTGATTTATGATCAGCTAGCTGTTCAATTTCACATTTTGTCCTCGTCATATCCTTGCCCGGTGATCACGCTGCACTGACCCTTGTAGGGCAGGCATGGGGGATATTGATAAAACAATTATCTGCTCGCCGCTCATTTGATTTTCCATTTCAATTACCCGGCGCGGACGGGAGAGAAGAAGATTGCGCTATCGATTTTTTTCCCTCCGCTTTTGGCCCTCCACCTTGTGACAGTAGGCTACAGGACTGGACTTGTTCACAGCCTGCTTTGTCGACAGGGGTGCGTTAGAGACAGAGCTGCAAGCCTGCACTCCTCCATCTATGTCCCTTCTATTCTATTTGCAAAAAAAACATCTGCCAAGAAAGCCATTCTATTAGCCTATTTTAAAATTGTCATTGGCAACTGATAGGAAACACTTATATGAGAAAAAGTGTACATGTAGATGAGTGAATGTTTGTGTGTGTGTGTGTGTGTGTGTGTGTGTGCCTGTGTGTGCTGAGTTAAGGGTTAATAGCTACAAACATTTATAGAATTCATATAGACACTCGTGTAGCCTAAATGTCCTTCCATTCTAATTTTCTTTACAGCAATGAGGCCTCAATAAGGTCTTAGCCTTGACTACTAGTTCTCCCTACCCACACAAGCCTGCTACTAATAGTGAGACATCACTAGGATACAAGTCAATGACAGTCAGTGAAAGGCAGCAAACTAAATCTGTTTTTAGTTTGTGAAGAGATGGACGTCATGATTATGTTGGTTGGTTCTATGATCTATCATGCCTTAATAGTCTGCATATCAATTTATCATGCAATTTGCTTAGCTTGTAGGCCTACAAGCTAGAGTGATTCATTAAAAATCTATATGTGCTATATATATATACACGTATACATACTGTATATGACAATCACCAGCATCTCAAATGTAAACTAGGACACAAAAGTAGGCTAATTGTTGCATTTAATTCAATCTCTTCTATGGAGCTAATGATAAAGTAGACTATGTCAGTTTCTACAACTAGTCAGCTACAGTAAAATGACCAATGACTGAAAAAAGATAAAAAGCACAAGTTCCAAAACATAGTCTAACTTTTAATGAACTCCCAATTAAAGGTCTAACACCATAGTTTCACCAAATCCTCATTAGCACTTTCCAATTTAATTGTATTAATTTGTTCATTGAACACATTTTGTTCACCTATAAAATGTAACAGTCTGTATTTCACACATAAGGTGCAATGTTCTTACTAAAACACAACATTAAAACATTTAGACCTAGCACTTTCAAAACACATTGAATGAAGTGAAAGAAAATGTTATGGTGAGTAAAGAAATAGCGAGGGATTTAAGTGCTCACATCTTGGTAAATGGATCCACTCTTTTTCTTAAAGAGTTGGAAATCGCAGGCCCACTAGCCTACTGATTAAAGTCAGACGCCATCGCTGCAGTGTGGCAGCAGCACACAGCCATGTCTGGAGGGAGAGGGCCACGAATGTGAGCCGAAGACGTGGGAATATCAGATTTCACGTGTCTGTCAATTAAAGCCAGACAGGATGCTCGACAGATCTGATAAGGCTGCCCTGTTTTGTGAGAGCTGTTCTCGGAGGAAACGCAAATGGCAGACTTTACAAAGTGGAGTGACTTCATCTCCTCAGTGAAGAAGGCTTTCTGCCCTAAAAGTCTCGCTTTCATCTGGTGTCAGAGACAGATACGGGTACACCGCTTTGTTGTCAAAGGCTACAGAGAAGCAAAATTTGAAAAAGAGAAGTGGTGTGTGAGAACTGTGCAGGTAGACAGTGGTAAAATCACATAATCAGACTTTTTATTGTAGTTTTATTGCTGTTTGAGCATTTCACCTGTCAGAGTGTTCTTTAGGATACATTATATTTAAGCAAGTCTACCTCTCGATAAAGATAACCAATAGAGAGCTGCTATTTAATGTGGTGTTCACGCCAAAGCAATTGTTAACTTATGTCATAAATGATGGACCTATGTTTACCATTTCTGTAATGTCTAGTGTACACCAAAAAGGTTAACAGGGATAAAAAGGTAAGGCAAGAAACATTTGAATATACAAATATATCAATATCAAAAAGTGAGACCCTATTTGTGGTTTAACCTTAATTCCAGTCTTATCTTTTGGTAGACACAGATAAAAATTTGATAAATCTTTGGTAAAACAGAAATACATATAGTTTGCCTATCGAATGTTGCAGTTATTTTCAAAGAAAAATATGCTGATAATTACTTTCAAATACCAAAGGACTTTATAAGTACAATCGCTTAGCCAATATTGCTCTCTTGATGTCACTTCTATCAAACCAGTCAAAAGAAGAATGCTTTTATGAGGGCCAGCATGAAAAAACACGCGTATTCATTGCTTTTTATACCGAGGGAAAAGGTTCAGCGAGATATCACCATGGATTTCACAGATGTATCACATTGTGAAGATTAATGCAGTGCAATACCGACAGGATTCTCACTTTAGCAAAGTCTTTTTTACCAGAAAAGTAAACTGCAATGTGAAAAAAGATCCTCTGCAGAACAGAAGTTGGCATTGCTCCACTTTTCTACTGTTCTTAGAGGGGCAAAAATGAACTCTCCGAAAAGGAGAGGGAAGTAATGAAGGAATATACAATGTGATTTTTACTTACGAGAAAATAAATGAGCTACAATGGATGGATTGTTCATCAAGGCAACTTTAACATTTCACCTTTTTTCCACACTATCCCTTTTATAAATTGTATAGCTCAAATTCATGTTTTTAAGTCAAGAGGTTTTCATTTAAAGGCTAGAACTTTCCACACATTACCATGAACATTAAAACCTCAGTGCTTTATACAGAGCTGCTGCCTGTTCAAGTTGGAGACGGATCAACCAGTTTAAAAGTCACTCGCCCCTTTTCTTCTCAGTCTTTTAAGATCCCCACAATTGTCTCTCCCAGCAAAGTAAAGCATTTTGGCACTTACAGTTAGAACTGGTGCAGAGCCTGGCTATGAATTAAATATTAGGGAACGCTCCTCAGCACCCAATGAGAATTATTTGCCTTATTAAAGCGGCAGGAAATGCTGATTAAATTTTCATTGCATCACAGTCTTTATTCCCTCCTGGTTCCCTGGCCAATTCATCATGGAAATGCACAAGGGACATGTGCAGGCCTTCTTTGGGATGTGCTTCCTGGAATGCGTGCTTAGAAAATGGCCGTTTTAAAAGGGATTGTGGGAATACCTTTGTGACTTGGGATTCAGGACCAATGTGTATTGAGGAAAGCTCTGATGGTATCTTTAGAAATTTAACAAAACGTATTTCCTCACTGTGAGGCGGAAGAAAATGGGATTACCAATAATGGCATTATTCAAAAATAAAATGACACCCACAAAAGCGTTGGTTGTTCAAAATACACATTAACTTTGACTTCAACTCTGATTAAGGCTACACAAATTTTAATAACTGTGGCACTCTTGCCTCTAAAATAGCACACATGCAAAAAGACAGATGAGCCCATGAACAGAGAACTGGAATGTGTGCTGTTTCCATGCCAATTCATTCTCCCCACAGATAGAATGTGTGCTGTTTCCATGCCAATTCATTCTCCCCACAGATAGAAAACCACTCATTTACTTCTTCACCTTTTTCATCACTGTGGCACTTTATTTATTGCGATTTAGATTTGTTGACACTGACAAATGCAAGCAAAGGCAATCCCGGGCCAAAAAAAAAAAAATTCTAAAAGTATTTGCAGGGGGGAAAAAAAGAACACGAAAGCATTGCAGCGCCTAAATCAAAATGACAACGATGCGAGGAAGAGTCAGTGCAATAAGCAGGGCTCTGCTTCCGCAGTAGATTAGAGCCTGTCCACATCCACACATTAAATATGGAAGAGGGGGGGAGGCCTCCAAGTGTCTACTTTAAACACAGATTAGGTTTAAAGAAAAAAGAAAATAGAATGAAAAGAAAAAGAGCAAAAATACTCATAAATAAACATAGGATGCTTAAGTAACAGCAAAAATATGTTAATGCTAATATTTTCCCATTTAAAACCAATACTACTAAACTGTTAGAGCTATGAGCAGATAGCATAGAAACAGGCAAAGAAACCTCACCACGAACCCTGTACCTGTTATGTATACATCACCAATTTCTTTGGGAGCGATTGAGCTGTTTCTTTCCCAAGTAGTTTGCCATTAAACTCAATAAAAGCTACACTTTAGAAAAGACGAAACATAGCCTAAAATTCATATCAAGGGTAGACATTACTCAATAAAATATATAGAGGACAATTATTCTTGTCCCATCCTTGGAAACAATAAAAAAGAATTTGGCTGTAGTGCAAGGCCTGTCGGATATGTCAACGTAAAATTGATAAAACAATTCCTTGATTCGTCGTAAAAGTAACTAATGGTCGTCTATGCATGGCCGAGATGAGAGGAAAGTTCAACAACCTTCCTAATGTCATATTTTCCTCCATAAAACATGCACGGCAAGCTCCAGAGCTTTTATCCCCTGTGACAAAATTATGGATGACAACGCATCACAAACGGCACTTACAGCACATGCACATGTCACAGGAGAGATGTAAAATATTAAAATAGGCGAAGGCGGGGTGGAACGTTTACTTTCGGGAAATGAAAATTTAATGCCGCGATACTTTAGCGCAATTTGGTTAACCTGCGGAGAGAGGGAGGTTGTGCTGACAGATCAGAGGCAATGTCGAATTTGTCAGCGGGCCCTCAGAGGCCCCAGCAAAGCCTTATGGGATAGCGTCGTCGGGCCGCTCTGGTAATAGAGGACACGTCTCTCCTAGGGAGGCATTTCACATGCGTGCACACACACACACACACACACACACATACACACACACCTTCAAAAAAAACATCCTCTGTTTCCTCACATGGGAGAAAAAAATGCACATATACACAAACAGACCATGTTATTGCTATTGCTGTAACACTGCAAGGTCACCAAGAGACATTTGAAGGCTTTGATACTGAGGGAACACTACCAAGGTGAAGGTGAAAATCTGTGTGATTTTTTTCATTGATGTGAGAACACCGATTTTACATATCAGGTCAAGTGTGTGCGTGTGTGTATGTCCTTGCTGGTTGTTGTGAATACACGTTTGTGTTTATTTGTGTGTGTGTGGGTGTGAGTGTGAGTGTGTGTGTGTGTGTGTGTGTGTGTGTGTGTGTGTCTGTGTGTGTGTGTGCATATGTATTTGTCTTATTGTCTTGTCTTAAGAGATAAAGAGACAAAAAGAGAAAACTTTCAGAAATATGTGCGATATGTCGAATTCAAAGTCTAATTTCAAAGGCTAATCCCTATACCCTCTGCTAAATGCACCATCAAACGATCACACAACACCACTCTGTCCAAAGGCTAGCCTACTTCGTTAGAAGCAACAGTGACATGAACACAGAATCAGCAGTGGGGCTTCATACACACAACCACGGAGCCCTCATATCTAATCAATCCTGGCACTTCTACTTGACAGGCATTCGCTCCTGGCAGCCACTGCCCCTGGATTGCAATTCTGCCACCTCTGTCAAGCCTAATTAATAAGTGGGAGGTGCAGCATGTAAAAATTTCTCAATTAACCTGCTAAAATACAGTCGGAGGACGCTAATTGCTAAGCTGGCCGCCACAATGCCTCATTAGCATAGCCTGAGTGTGAAAAACAATTATGGTGGGTGTTTGTAACATTGGCCATGAAATAGCCCGCCAGACCCAGGCGGGGTGACAGGGAGACAAAGGGAGTGTGCCGAAGAGGCCTGTAGAGATGCCTCCTTTGTCTTCCAACCCCCCCCCCCACACACACACACACATATAAACACAAACACATACACCCATACACACACACACACACACACACACACAGGAAACTCAAATGCAGTATTTTTAGGTATTAATGGGAAATACATCCTCTCACACACACACACACACACACACACACACACACACATACACACACACACACACACACACACACACTATATAAACTCAAGACCCGGAGGAATACACATCACCCGATAATTATCAATGCCACATCTTGGTTCTCGGCAGAGCGGTGTCGAGAAGCAATAGATGGAGGATTAAAGCTCAGGAGTTCATCAGCTGAGCGACTTGTCAGGATTTTAAATCAATTATGTTTGCCGCTCGTGTCCATTTTCCGAGCCAGTGGGCCATGCTGCCCATCTCCTGACAACCTTCCACGGGCCGTCGAAGTAAGCAGGGTGGGATGAGGCGCGGAGGATGGAGGGCTCGGGGCGGGGGCGGGGGTTGGGACAGGAGCGATGAGGCACACAGACGTAACTCTACTCTGGTGCGTCTCGGCCGCAGAGCTATGGAGGGGGGTGGGCAGTGTGTGTGTGTCTGTCTGTATGTGTGTGTGTGTGTGTGTGTGTGGGGGGTGTTCTGTGACTGTGGCTCGTCAGGGCCAAGGTGTAGGCCAGTGAAACAGTCTCGTCACGACACTGGGCGCCCCAATCCACTGCAAACCCAATTTGGACAGGTCACATCTCAGCTTAAGTCAGAGCTCAGACACACAGTGGACTTGAGACTGTCTAGCTGACATTACATTTGTAGAGAGTGGAGAATTATGTTTTTCACAAATAATAGTAGACCTAATGAGTGTGAGACTCATGTGTGGAAGTGTGGATGACTTATTTCACTTGAATGTAGGTAAGCAGGCAATGTAATATTGCACCTAACCCTATTATAACTATGTATTATTATTATTATTATTATTATTATTATTATTATTATTATTGCCTACCTCTTGCATCATGGCCTTACAGATAGATTTATTTATCTCATTAGTCCCTCTCTCTCTGATTGCTTTGAAACAAAATGTCCCCCAAAGGCCTCAGAACTGCTTACCTCCTCAATCTCCTCAATCCAATCCCGCCAGTAAATCAAGCTAATGATTTAAACTGGCCTCACTCTGCTTTATTACGGCCTTTGCTTCTGCATTGATTCAGCTGAGTGAGAACTGCTCGAGATGTATGCTGTTTATTTATGAATATGCTGGCCATGCAGATTTCAGATATGCTTTCCCCACCACCACCACTGTTCCCCACCCCATCACCGCCCGCTTCCCCACTAGAGAGTGGAGATCTGTGGTGAGGTGCATGTGGGTTTTACTGCAGTGACTCTGAGATGGTTCAGGATGCCAGGTTTGGTTCTTCTGCGGCTATGGGCTACTAGGTTTCCTACTTATGGGGCGTGAGAGGGCTCAAGAGGTGGGAGGTTCAGGCTAAGCCTGAGGCACACCACATTTGGCAACCAGAGTTTCCGAATCTCTCCAGAAGCTATTTGCACTGCTAAGATCATCCGCGAAGAGTAGGGATCGCACTCTGAATGATGATTCTGTGCAGCTGCTTTGAGCTTGAGTAAAGTAGGGCTCATGGTTTCAGAAAAAGAGCCGTTACAGAACGTGCCTGAGTCAGCTATCATTTGAGAAACGTTGACACGAGACCTTTGATTGAAGAGAGCGTGATTAATGCTAAGCCAGAACCCAGCAGACTCTGACGGCAGCAGTCTATAGAGTCCATCTGACTGACAACATCATTTGAGAGAGACAATTTGTCAACAGGGATGACAAATGGATGATTGTTATCAATGACATCAACAGCCATACACTGTTGCATAACGAGCCCTTTCGTGCAATTTACGAGGTGGTGTGCAAACGACTATCACACAAGTGTTACCTCCAAGAGTGCACTCGTAACATGATATTTCATCATGAGAACGTTGATATTTTCATATTATGGGCCTACCTGAAAAGAGCATTTATATTTGGCATTTGAGTGCACTCAAACAATACACATCTTGAGCTCAGTGTCAATGCCAATGGCAATGCCTTTCTGGTTCATATATTTTCCATGTAAGACATCTATCTGAAATATTTTCATCTTATGAAACAACATCCACAATGGCTCCTATAACTTGCCATAATAATGCACCAGAAAACAGACTTTTCTATTGCTGCAAGTATTTGCTTCAGCTGCAGCTGCCAGGTTATTTAGATAAGTTAAATGGCTTATGCATTAATACTCTACACCTACTATTTGGCAAACCTGACCACAATAAACAGAGATGTTATAGTTACATTGCATCCCACTTCACACTAAAGCCAGAGTACAATTGCACATATCCAATAACTTTTGTTTTCAGTTTTGTAAATCCAGTTGGGTTTGTGTAAAGCTATATTCTGCAATACCTCTTCTTCTATATTCTGCAATACCTCTTCTTCTCTTCTTGAATGTACTCAAGCTATGATGTAGCCTAAAATATCTCTCATATTTTCATACTGTAACATTTAAAGATGTTTCTAGGCAAGTATCCACACCATTGCCAATTCCGGCTATTTATCTTTGTGTGTTAAATGTAGCCAGTGTTAGTGAAATATGAAATTCCAATGGCTTTTCTGACAGGATGCCCACCTTGTGCAGAATCTGCTTACATTAAACTACACAGCACTGTGAAGACAGACCTTTTAAAGGCTTTGAACCCACTGTGTATTTACAGGCTTTCATACAAGACCTTGAGGTTACACTTACTTTTAAACATACCAAATACCCTTTCATAAAAAAAAACATTATTGCCCTGCTTTCTACACTCAAATAATGAAAATGTTTTTTTATTTATGACTGAACAAATATGTTGGTTACTAGCACAAACAGATTCAGGGGGAATCTAAAAATGTCTCTGTAGTTTATAAGATACGCATGCTCAGAGCTTATTACAAAACCAGCTGATTGCATCTCAGTAAGGAAATGTCATTTGACATGACCAACATAATTTTACCAGATCAATATGGCTTCACTCAATAGGACACTGCATCATCACTTTGGATCTAAAACAATCTCAATGACAATTTCACCTCCACAAACAAATGTGACTGGTTCTCTAGCTAGAATCTGCTGTGACATTAACTGCATATCTTCCTTAAATACCATGACCAATAAG
This sequence comes from Alosa alosa, assembly GCF_017589495.1. Lineage (NCBI taxonomy): Eukaryota > Metazoa > Chordata > Actinopteri > Clupeiformes > Clupeidae > Alosa > Alosa alosa. The sequence goes on from NC_063200.1 coordinate 32,120,817, forward strand.
AAAATATAGGCCTACGAATAATGACACAAATATGTTTTAGCATAACAAAATAAGTATGGTAATGTATTGTCATATGAGGGATTAATCAGTACTACAATGTTCTACCTTGAGAGGATAATGTTTCTGCTGAATATCTTAATTTATAGAGCTGATAATTTGAAATAAAACATAATTGATGTATAATTGAAAGCTGTATCAGCAGATATTAAAAAGTCAATTTATGACATATTCTTCTTTATATCTTACTTATGAAAATTATTAACTTGGAGGTGCACACAAAAACAATCCTTACAATGTTGCACACAAAGACAGGATCTTGGCTCAGCACAGGAATGACAAATTGCAATTGATCTACATTTACGCAACCTGTGTGCAACTCAAGCTGTCATATTTCCTCTCTTCCAATGTTGGAAGGCTGGACTATAGAGCGGCATCTCCCAGTGGGTACTCTCGCTCGTCTCGTTGTTCGTAACTGATAACCTATGCAACAGTAATAAGCCTCTTGCTGATGTGTACCCACATGAAGAAGGCGTAACCCTGCGAATGATAAACCGTTGCGCTCTCCAAATGGTGATTTAACGTGCAACGCATTTATTATGGACTGTAATGTTTGGGATCCAAAAAAAGGGAACCTGACAGAAAATGTCACTATAATAGCAAAGATGGCGGTGAACACGCGCTCGTGTTTTGCTGTGCGACTCGTTACGGGAGCTCCCTACCCGTTTCCACGCTACCTTTCACATAGGAAAACCCAGCAGAAATAGCACTGCAACTTACCTGTTTTCTCTTTGATCTCACAGAGAACACTGAAGAGTGCTGGTTTCATTCTGTGACAGTTGAGGGAATGTTTCCTTTACGCAACAAAAGAGATAATAAAGAAAATATAAAAAAGAGAGTTAACACAGAGTTATGAGGGTTCAATTTAACACAGATTAGGCTATATCCCAGTCTTGCCCCAACTGTCATATCACTAGATGCCCATTGCATATCCACACAATAGTGACTATAATGACTGTAAATAATTAAACTACCAATCGGCGTTCACATCATTATCATCATTATCAATATCATCATCAAAATTATCCATCGTCTGACCAAGCTTACAGCGTGCAACATAACAGGCTGTAACAAAACTTTGAGGACTCTGGGTATTTTTATGCCACTGGTATGATGATACAGGTGCATACTTAAATAAAACATCAATAATTCATAACATAATTGTTCTAAAGCTATGTAGAATCCATCTCAAGTTAATTTCACTCAGGTTCATTAGGCTAATTAAACAGATGATCCTTTATTTCAAAGACACTGGCTAGGGATAGCCTTTGACCAAAACAATTATATTTAACTGATGAAACTAACTTTGCTTGTGCTTCATCCAAGCTTTGGTCAGTAATGGTCATGATTTGCTGCAGAATGTCCCCGATGTCTTGTTTTCTTCCATCTCCGTCCGCCCCCTCGAGTCCATGCGAAGGCGGCAAACCCATACCTCCTTGCACCGAATGACCACCAAGAGCGACACCGCCGAGTGCCTGCATGATTCGGGCTGGATCCTCCATAGTTTGGTGCAAAATAATGAAAACGCTTCTTTACAGTAACGAGTCTTGCTGTTGTCTTCAGTCACACGAACAAAAAAATGTGCAGACGTCGAATGGATAGAGGATAGCAGGAGAGTATTCGCAAAGAAAATCCCGTTTCAAACGAAAATTCATCCAACAAATGCAATTCTGTTTTGGAAGTTCATTCGCATTCCACTTAGCTAAATTCCAAAATTTGCCAGACTGAAAATGACCAGCAGTTTCGTGGAACCACTTGGAGCGGTACTTGACCACTGATGCGTTCTAACTTCAGAGTGGTATTCCTCTAGTTTTGGTTTAGTCTTGCCTTGGATGTTGCCAGTTGATGCTCTGTTCGTTCCAGCCTGCTGAAAATGTATTCAGCAGTCGCAGTTCCCAACAATTCCGTGGCAGTCTTGTTACAAACTTGTCCTCATTACCACAGCCTTGAGAAAGTCGTCGTCAAGACTTTAATGTCTGTCAAGGAAATCAGCAAAATAAATCAAACTATAATATCTCACCCTCAGTTACAATTCAGTTGATAAAGTTGTGTTACTTATTTCTGAGGTTTCAAACACTACGCGCGCGTTTGCACACGAGCATGGGACTACTACAGTAGATTATGAATGACGGACTGAAATGCATGAAAGCAATGAATGAAAGCTTACAAACATTAATGACAACAGGGCTCAAAATCTCAACATGACAGTGTCTGAAATTGTGCGGTTGCAGTCTATGCTATGCGGTTACCGTAGTTGCGCCATTCGCGTGGCACAGCCGAGTCCGACTGAGCGCAGAAAAGGCATGGAATAGAAAATCGGTATCCAACCGAGGCTCCGCCCCATCGAGGGGTGTGTCCTTGTTGCTACCTCTCACGCAACCCATTGCGAAGAAGGGGAGATAAAAAAAGGCGTCTGGTGAATGCAATGATGATCATAACCATTATGGTTGGGGTGATGATGATGAGGGTGCATGGTGATGATGGCGCCAGGCACGATCTCGATTTCACTGTAGTGTGTGTACACTGTAGTGTGAGTAGGCCTATACAAGAAGTAAACTTTCTGATCATTTTCATTAAAACACCCAATGTGTAGGCTGTCTCACCAATTAGTTGAATAGTGAATATTCAAAAGAATTTTGATTGAATTATTGTTTTGTACATTCCATGCATTGCTGTTACTTTCTCTCCAATGATTGTTTGAGGCTCTCTCTCTATATATAAAAATCTCCACATACTGTATCTGAGATAAAATGCACATTTAACAGGTATTATCTTGTAAACCTCTTGTAAAGTGTATTTTCTAAATATATCTTAACCACTTTAGCCATGCAAGCTAATGCTTTTTTTAGTGAAGCATGTCACTCACTCAATGACAGCATGTATCATTGTGCACATAAACAGAGAATGAAGGGATTGTGATGGAAAAGTAAGAATATATTTTTTGAGGTTATTATTTTCTCATGAAAAGAAAAACATGGAATATATACCCAAAATAGAACTGATCACATTGCACTAGATTTGAGGTATGACACACCTTCATTGTTTATGATTGCAGCTATATGGATTGTCAAACCTTCTAAAGCTAAAGACAAGTCATCAATTTTGGCAAAGGCTGAGCATTTTGAAACTCCTACTCTTCCCTTTCCCCTTTAGTGTATTCTATGCAGCCTTGCCAATCACATGTAGTGTGCAAGGATTTAGCCTTGAACACAATTGTCAAGCAGATATTTGCACTGACCCAAGCACAAATTCCCATTTCATTAAATCAGCTTTGTGAAACAAAATTAAAAATATGCATGCATTAAAAACATGCATAAGACCTATTCATAATATTTCCCCTCCTCCACATAGGGATTATAATTAATATGTTTATAGGCTATTCTAAAGTAAAGTCTGTTCGTCTCTTTATTATCTGAGTGAATGGCTTGTTTGTAAGTTATAGCCACCAAACTGTCTTCAGGTTTCTTAATTGATAGACAATAAAACATCAGTGTCAGTGATGGAGTAGCCCATGTGTTTAGATTGTTAAAATTATACATTGCAAAAATACAATTACAAGTAAACTTCTTGTAAAATCCTCATTAGCAACAAAGGATTCAAGAATATAAGTAAAAGCCTACTGGTTTCATCTCTCTTATCTATTATTACAGCATCATAGGGACATCACATAACTCTGAGGGGCCATGCAGGTGATAAGCTAGCAAAGACACGTGTTTTTCATTGTTTGAACTTCGTTCTATTTGGAAAGTTGTTGATTTCTAAAGGGAAAACCCTATTTGGTGGAGCTGTTAAGAATTGACATCTGAAATGTGAAATTGACAGAAAGACATCTAAAAGCCCCAAAACTGGAATCCACTGGATTGATAGTGTTGTGTTTTTAAAAGCTTGTTGTCCATTGTGTAAAATCATCATCTTAAATCTAACTACAGCTGTCAGATGAATGTGGATACTTAGGCTATTTCCCTCTGGAATGTAGTAGTAAAAGTATACAACACAAGTATGGGATCAAAAGAGTATATATAAATTATATTCCCAGTATTTGAAAAGCTGTTACTTTTCACCACTGCTCTGTGGTCAGTATAAAATCATGAGGCTGCCACGTGCTTATTCTTGCCCCAAGCATGTCTTTCTTTGAGTTCATGTATTTATTATTTCCACATTTGTTGAATTTTTCTGTTTTCTTTAAACTAGATCTTTGTGCATTTCAGTTCAAAATGGCTCCAGTTTCCTTCATTTCCACTTTGTGCTCTGTGCTTGAAAAGTATATATACATTTTATTATTATTATTATTATTTTCGTTTCATTGGATTATTGAAGTTAAGTGAGATTGAATACAGTGGCCTGATCTGATGTAGGCCTAGGCTGTAGTAGCAGTGGTTTTGGAAACTCTGACATAAAATTATTACATTGTCTAATTAACCACCTAATTAAAAAACAGTGACCCTATAACATTAGGGCTTTAGTAGGCTAGTATCTGATCGTCTTGGGCAGTGGTGACATATAATTCTGGTTGGGTGGTTATTAAACCCATCCTTGATTGAAAGCTTTCTTATTCTGATTAACTGATTGTTAGCCTACATAGGCTTGGGTTCAATTTTCCATCAGAACATAAGCTATGACAAGATACTTTTAAAAGAGGCTGTAGCCTACAAAAAGTTTTATGAATAGCTTGCTCCATGTTTAGTCTCCCTTTTTTGTAGGCTATAGTGAGAGCTTAGGCTAATGCTCTATCCATAATGTCTGTGAGAAGATAATACATATGTATAGGCCTATATTTCAATAAAAACATATGACTAGTCTACAGAAACGTGCATGTTAATTTATAGGCCTATAATATCTAGCCAAGAGTTCACAGAGATCACAGATCAGGCACAATCCTGGAACAGAAATTGTGTCAAGGCTTTAGAAGATGCCGAACACAGCCACACCCACCGTTAACATCATAATAGCATGTGTTTGCAATAGAAAATGACATTGCATTGCAGACATAACAGAAACACTGGGCGATAGTTTCGTTGAACTCCGCCAGCTCAGATGGCCCTTAAAAAAAAAAAAGAGAGAAATGAACTCAATAACCCCATTTTTAAGCGGAAAAAAGAGTGAATTGTGACCATTGGTTTTCCAAAATGTCTATTACAGAGAAACGAATGCCCATTGGCTTATATGCTTGTCTATCACATTCACCTGTGTTGTTTTCATGGTCCGCCTCTTTTGTGGTCTGTGTACTTCCTGTATGAGGGTAAGCAGACGGAAATAGCATAGTCGACTACATATGGAAACAACAGAGGAAATACATGAGTCTATTATTATTTTCTGAATGCGAAGCTGTTATACTACCCTTGGTGAAATGAGACCATGTAATTGGACATATACACAGATGATTCTGCGTATTCTCAACCCTTCCCTTCCGTGGATTAGTCATGACTAAAGGTATGTAAACTGCATTAGCTAGCTAGCTAACTAAATACAATACTCCTAGCCACTTAATTGTGGTAAGGCCTAACATTAGTCTAGCCGCTAAATGTAATACCAACAAGCGAGAAGTAACAACGCTAGTAACTTGCACCGTGTTCGCCTTACTTCGACTAGTTAATTGATGACTGGTCATTGTGCTACAGAGTTTACGAGTACTCTGATCATGCAAAAACCCAAGTCTGCTAACGATTGATGACACATTAATTGACTGTCAGTGCGACACAACCTGACTGAAGTGCTAATAGGTCTATTTTGTCAGTCACCGGCTCTATTTTGGCCCTCGATTGCATACAGCATATAGGCTTTGATAAAATGATTACATTTCTGTCAGGATGAGACGAGTGTCTTTGCCGAGACGCTGTGATGCAAAAGGCCAGCTCGAATGCTGGGTACCCACCCAAGCTAGCTGGCTAGTTAGCTTGTACAACAGCCTACACTTTTGTAAACTAAAGCCATATACTTTGATATTTTGGTAAACTATCAAAGTATATGGCTTTAAGTCCAGCAATGTTGTGTCAGTACCGCCAGGTACGTCACATTTCATTCGTCCTATATGCCTTTCCTCGGGGTGTTGAACTTGTCAACAGTGTGAAACCCTCACCAATAACCAGCTAGGATAACTGGTTCAGCGCAAGCTAGGCCTGTGCGTGTCCAGCAACAGTGGTGTTATGTGTTCTGTGTATTTACGGGTTGTAGTTGGTTAAGCATGGCACAAACAGAACAGAGGTCAGATATACAGATCCCGCTGCTAACTTAGTGTCCTGATGTGTCGGGATAGTCGCATTTGGGTGTTAACAATGTAAAGCAAGTCTCTAGTTGGCTTGTTGTTGTTATACTGTTATGGCCAGTGGCAATCAAAAACGGCTTGTGGATATTCATTGTCCTCTGGCTTTGTATTGGATACTTGCTGTTCTCTTTGGATTTAAAAAAAAAAAAAAAAAAAAAAAAACTAGCAGCTATGAGTCAGTGAATTATTTGAATGTAATTTGTTTTGGCACTACTTGCAGGTTGGTAAGTGTGAAACTACTTGGGAGGGTCTGAATGGCAAAACGTGTCTCGTCTATGTAAAAACAACTACTTTACTGCTACTTCTTTTCTAGCAGTTTAATGCATGGCAGTAATTACCTGCTCCCTAATAGTTTAAGGTATAGGTGCTCTGATAGACAATATTGATAGAAGCATTTTCCAAAAGCAGAACTTGGTTATCAGTGTGATCTAGGATGTGTCAGCATTACACAAGGCAACACTTCTGTTATTCTGTTATGTCTAAATAATCAGATATGATGATTAAGCATGAATATGTGAGAAAGAATATCTCACAATATCTATTCTTGCAAATCTGCAGAAGATTGCCTGAGTGGCTGGCATGTGTTGACGTCCTTTTGAAAGATGACCTGGGACACTGAATTTTTGTCTTACCGAGTTTCCATTTCTGATCCTCATTGAAGACACACTAATAATCATGAACTATTGTAGGTGTGTGATGAAAGTTATTAAGGAAGTCTGCTTTGGATTACAAGACCATTTTGAGAAATATGAATTCAGGTTTTGTTTGTCCCTGATACCATGCTTTGAGGGTGATGCACAACTAGCATGTATGGCTTAATTGTATTCATTCTACCCCTCATACCCCTGCTATTATTAGTTGCCCTGTGAGGATTTATGGGCATGTATCTGTGCATGTTAATGTTCATTTGCTGCAAGCAATCTCGAATGAAGGATGAGGAGGCCTTGAGTTAGAGATTGGGATGTAAAATGATTTGGGATGCTGACCAAGTGAAACGTTTGCTCTGTCTAATGTCCCTACAGGCCAGCCTGAGTGGTCCAACATGGAGAGGAGAAAATAACACGGGCATTGGAAAGAGGAGACGAAAACCTTCCAGGCCCCTACAAGTAGACATAATCCCCAGTGTGCTACAGAGGGAGACGTAGAAAGTGAGTGCTAGAGAGAGTGAGAGCGAGAGAGGAGGAGGGGAGAGAGAGAGAGAGAAGGACGGTGGGTAGAGAGTGAGTGGAGGGATAGAAAGAAGAAGCGAGAGTGTGACAATGGCGTTCCTGGACAACCCCACCATCATCCTGGCCCACATTCGTCAGTCCCACGTGACCAGCGATGACACGGGCATGTGCGAAATGGTGCTCATAGACCACGATGTGGACTTGGAGAGGTGCCAGTCCACCGGCCTGTCTGGGGACGGAGGCTCGGCCTTCGGCTCCGGCCAGTTAGGGGACAGCGGGAGCGAGGGCCAGGCCTGCGATCTCTCCCAGTCCGTGGACATCACCTCCAGCTGGGACTTTGGAATCCGCCGGCGCTCCAACACAGGTAAGAGAGCCCAGAGGTGGTGTGTGTGTGTGTGTGTGTGTGTGTGTGTGTGTGTGTGTGTGTGTGTGTGTGTGTGTGTGTGTGTGTGTGTGTGTGTGTGTGTGTGTGTGTGTGTGTGTGTGTGCGCGCGCTGTTAAGGGGGAAGAATGGGAACAGGAATCCTCATCAGTGGTGTTTAAGGTAGAGAAAAGGGCAACCTTGGGAATGTTTGGAACATGATGAAGAAGCACAACATTCCACAATAGTCTCTCTAGCCTCTGAGCTGTCCTAGCAGAAACTATAGGCTATTCAAGTTAATTCTTTGACTGAGAGATTTCTCTATAATGAACGTGATATGCACCATGCAGGACAACATGAAAAAAATTGTCCTTCAGTTCATGTGACAATATTGACAAAGAGCTGGATGGTGCTAGGCACCACTTCCCTTTAAGAAATGCCACAGGTTGCCTGCTGAGTAAACAGCGTCGATGAGACATAGTGTAAATTGCCACTGAAAAGGATCACCTGCCTTTTTGAGGAAATATGCCAAATGTACCAAAGAGCCTTTAACAGATGGGTGTGGTCAGTGTGGAGGTCTGACATGAGAGCTGAACCGGCAACCTTCCCCAAGTTGTTGGTTCACATCTCACATGGGAATAATAAGAGAATTGTTAAATGGCTGCGGATGCAGCAGAAATGGATCATTGTTTGGACGTTGTAGAATGGATAAGTTGTAGAATGAATTATTTGTTAATATAAAAGGTTGCAGGTGGGAGGTGGGTACTCTTCCTGAGTGAACTTGAGAGTTTGTTTCCTTTCAGTCGGTACAACACAGTGGGGCTCGCCACTAGCAGGTCACTATTAGGAGTGTATGACGTCGCTGTTGATGCTATGAGAGAGGAAATAAATTCCCTTCACGCCAAAGTAGCCATAAGAGTAGTTCTCTACTAACAAGCACAAAGCGGTTGGTACAGCTATGTGGTTATCTCTACCTCCCTACATCATCCTGTACCATTTGCTTTTTAGGTGTGTATAGGTATCTTCAGCCAGACCCACAAGGGCGTAATGTCCACTATCTGTGTTGTACCTCGTACCGCTCACTGGGAACCGTGGTTATATGTATAACCGTACATTTTGAAAGACATGGTTTGATGTGATCATAATCAGAATTCAGGCTGTTTTGCGTTGATTCTTCAATTAATGAAAATGATTTCTTGGGACTGTGTCATGTTGAAAAATACTTTGTTGTGGAAAACAAGATAAACTCCTACCGGGCACAGAATAGACTGATAAGATGGATGCAGACCTACACCTTTACCAAGATATCTAAGATAACAGCTCAACAAACTGGAGCTGAACCTAGTTTACTCCACTTTTCCATCAGTACTTAAAATAGCAGGGACGGCACTGGGAGTGTCTAGGACTGTATGCCAGTGAAAAACAATTTCAATTAGCCAGATGTGATTCTCATCTGGATAGACAAATGTGTAGGCTATGTCTCTGCCAACCAAGACACACAGTTTGTATTAATTTGCCTGTGAATTATTTTTATATACACAATACATCATCTAGATATTCATTTACAGAGGTTTAAATTTCAAACACAAGCAATGAGAGAGACGCTAAAATCAGAATATCATCGTAGCAGTCATGCTATTTATTTAAGTATAAGTATACTCTTTTGATCCCGTGAGGGAAATTTGGTCTCTGCATTTATCCCAATCCGTGAATTAGTGAAACACACTCAGCACACAGTGAGGTGAAGCACACACTAATCCTGACGCAGTGAGCTGCCTGCTACAGCGGCACTCGGGGAGCAGTGAGGGGTTAGGTGCCTTGCTCAAGGGCACTTCAGCCATTCCTACTGGTTGGGGTTCAAACCGGCAACCCTCCGGTTACAAGTCCGAAGCGCTAACCAGTAGGCCACTGCTGCCCCAATATAAATATCCTAAATATAATTGATTTAGCCAGGAAGGTCTCATTGAGATGGAGAATATATCCTCTGTTTGGGAGACCTGACAATGCAGTGCACACAACTTCACAGGGCCCTTGGTAGAATGGTTATTATGCTGCAGTCAGATTCTGTGCCCGTATGTACTGGTGGTGTGATGAGTGTTGGGATGCGGGCGTGTGCCAGTCTTGCCCTCATAAAGGAGCTTTTTCCATATGGGTGAATCTTTACCTTGCCCTGGAGGTGTTCGTCACCACCAGGAGAACATGTGAAGGCCACCAAACTACCGAATGACAATCAAACTACCATCTTGGACCAGCATGGACCAGTATGTAGGAGGTGATTATGGGGTTAAAGTTGGTTTAAGGGAAGGCAGGCCAGTGCTTTATTGGGTTTTAAGTTCTGCGCGTGTGTGGGGTTTTTTTGTGCTACAACCAAAAGGGAGTCCAAAAGGTATCTGCAAGAAAGTTCTCCTTTGGACTCCCCTGGGTTTTGGGTCGATGGGCGGTTTACAGTTCTTGTCAGTGTGCCTCGTCTGAGAAGCATCTAAAAGGAATATCTTACCAGGACTCCAAGAAGGGCAGGAGAGACCAGTGGCTGCCGGTAAGCAAAGCAAGCAGGTGAACTATGTCCCCCCCACATACACATCGGGGTGGTGTTCTCTAATGGTCATGTGGATGCTGTTATTGGTTTGTAAAAGGGGTAACAAGAGTTCAGATTTCACCGAAGCCTTTAATCAGGAGAATTACATTCACAGGAGATTATTTTATGAAGTTATAAAGAGGATACTTATATTGTTAAAGTTTGTTGCAAAGGACAATTGTTTTATTTTATGTTAATTTTTTGTCCAGTTTTAAGAATTAATTAGCAGGTTTATTAGTATGTAAGTATGTTTTATTTTTCATTAAAGCAATATAGGGTGCTCTTTCAGTTCTAATGAATCAGAACACTTGCATAAGTTGAAGCAATATCATTATGCTTAACATATTACAGTGTAACCCACTTGAAAATGAGAGATGGATAATGCATTAAAAAGCCAAATGAAACGGTCAATATTTTTGTCTTGGTAGCATTTCAACAAATTAATCTTTCCTTGGCTTTGCATTGTGTAGAGTGACATAGAGATTAAGCATTCTTTGTGTCCTAGAGAAGCCTTTGGTGTACATGTCACTGTTGGAAAGTGGACTCAACCTTTTGAATTTGCCAGGCACATAATTACGACTGACACCGGTATATTGAGTGATGGTCAGATATGCTTACACTTTAGCATCTAACGCAGGGGTCGGAATCTGCTGGGCTGGATTGGCCAGTGTCTTCTTACTGAGGTGGATTTGCTGACATAGTAGCTCCTGTGACACCATCACTCAGCCTGGCGTGATGCTCATTTGACGGATAGTGCCATAAACTATAGGCGAAGCGATTTGTGACGCGTGATGTTGCTGATAGCCCTCACCACATATCCATCCAAGCGATTGGGTGGCATGTCAGACAGGTGCTGACGCCGCTCCTAAAGAGATGGCAAACGGCAGCACACTGTTCTGAGGGATGGTCAATACCAGCCCCAGAAATTGAAATCCAGGCTAAATTTTGTGGTTTGAAGGTTTGTGGTGGCGGAAAACGGCTATCATATGTCGATCGCCACTGTTTTAAAAGTTTAAGTAATTAAAATGTCGGGTTTGTATACCCAAAGCACTGTTTTAAAACATTTGACTTGGAAGCGATTATATTTTTATTTTTTATTTTTATTTCTTTCTTTCTTTATTTGTCTGTCCTTTGGTAATTATTTGTTTAATCTCATCATGATCTAGAAAAACGGTATCAGTAGTAAAATATAGTAATGCGGTTTGTATTTATGTGTTAGTATCTTAAACACAGTCTCATTGACCCCTGGTAAGTAGTACTGGACCTTACAGCTTCAATGGTATCCAGAGGTCTAAGCATGATCTATATGCTATAATGTTGTGATCATGGGACCGCCTGTGTTCCCTGTGATTCTCTACTGTTCAGTAATATTGGTGTCTTCATATTTTAGCTCAAAGGCTGGAACGACTGAGGAAGGAGAGACAAAACCAGATCAAGTGCAAAAATATCCAGTGGAAGGAAAGATCCTCTTCCCAGTCAGGTATCCTCTTAAATACATTTGGTCCAACAACTGAACTCTCCAGTGTCTTTAGCGCTCTGTGAAATGTGGGTACATCTCTGATAGTTTCTCCAGTCACTCTGCATCTGTATCTGTCTGCCTGTGTCCTCAGCGGAAGACTTGGGCTCGCTGTTTGAGAAGAAGGACTTCAAGGAGCGGCCTCGGAGCACGGGCACCAAGTCCACCCTCTCCCTGCGGCTGGAGCAGTGTCCTCAGCAGCTCAACAACCCCTTCAACGAGTACTCCAAATTCGACGGCAAGGTAATGTGTCAATGCGCGCAGCATCAACTTTTAGTTTGCTGTTGGTGACGCTGGATGCTGTTCACGTTCCTGAAAAAGTGAGCTGACTTGGCAGAGCTGCTGTGCCACCTGAAGTGATTCCTCCCGAGGACGTTTTCGTGGGAGTTTACCCAACGCCAGATAATGCTGCAATGACAATTCATGGCTGTCCCATCTGTCATTTTTATATTTTTATCTCCGAGCACCTTGGAGATAAAAAAGGTGGGAGCTAAAGCGGTTTGTAAATTGCTAGGGTCGGGTTAATTGTTGTGTGTGTGTGTGAGTGAGTGCTTGGAGGATGAGTGAGGTGTATATGTGTGTATGTCGTGCTCTGTGTGTGGTGTGTATTTGTGTATGTCGTGCTCTATGCGTGTGTGTGTGTGATGTGTGTGTGTCCGGACCTCTAACAGCATCAGTGGCAGATTAAGATTCATGGCGGGGCTGTGATTTAAGACGAGCGTAATGGGAGGCGAGCGCTAGCCGGGCCCTGGGCTGATGTTTACATGAACCCCGCTTGACTCTGACAGCAGTTAAAAAGTACAGTCACCGTAATGAAATTTGCGGCGCAGAGTGTCAGCAGCGGGATGCGGATCGAATTAGGCCGGCGTTTCGGAGATTTATGTGCCGACAGGTGAAGCACGGAAACGATGGGGATGGGAAGGTTTTGCATTCATTTGTTCTTCGCTCGCTGGGTTTGTGTCCAGGAGGCGTTTGTGTTGTGGACGTAGAATATCCAAACAAAGCAATTTTTTTTTTTTAGATTTGACACATTTTTACCTTTTGGTGTAATTATGAGTTTAAATATTCCAGTTCTTTGACCTTGTGCAGTAATGATTTTATATGTTGATGCGAGGATGAAATGGACCTTAAGTGCTGAGATGAGTTTTCATGCTTTGTTCAAAAAGAGCACACTGATTTGGTACCATTTATCCATTCATACATCACAAAAAAGCCTAGCTGTGTAAGTGTAATAATCACATTTGTGCTCAGTGCCAGTGTAACTTTGAGGCTAATTTTCATGTTCAGCTTTAAAATAGAACTTCTAATTTACCTGAGTGGCCTTTGCATTAAGTGGAAGGAGAGGATGGGGGGAGGGAGAGGAAAGAAAAATCAAATGTGGAGAGAATGTAGCTCTCGCACGCCTGCTCACTCTTCGGGTTTCTCAGCTTATAACAAATTGAACTCCAGCAGGGCCCTCAGCCGGCCCTGGCTATAAAGGGCTCCAGGCTCTCGTTGTGTGAAGGGGGTGGGGGTGGACCTTTGGTTTGCTCCCCTCTTGCTGAGGTAATGGCAGGTTGTCAGAGCGCCGAGGCATTCACATGCCACCAGCCTCTCCGCACTCAGTCCTGCTCCCATGGAGACATTAGCCCTTTATTACATCACAGGCCTTTATTACAACAGAGGGATACAATTAAAGAGCAAGTGCGGGGGCAGAGTTCTGTGAGTTGGCTGCTCGGAGTGCTGCAGAGATGAGAATTTAGCAGCGACAATCTAACTTCCTTAAAAGGGGCTCAGGACATGATTGAAACGCCCAAGGCTCAGTCAAGATGACAAGATAATAATCAGCAGGCAATCTTTTGTTTTATTTTTAATCCTAAGTGTGTCCTGGCTGCTCTTCAGTCACAGTGACTCACAAAAGAGGGGTTGAGTTGGTGTCCGATTTTAACCCACCGGACAACTTAATTTGTTCATGCCCATGTCGGTTTAAGGGCAGAAAGCTTTGTGTTTTAAAACCATCCAGATGCAACTCAAGTGTTGGAAAAAATGGTTGGTGTAGCATGTTTAAATTAACAAGCAAAAAAATGGGAGTACTAAGGCCTAAAGCAATCATGAAAGACAATTGGATTTAAAAAGCATTTAAACACATTAAAAATGAACCTGCATTGTAATATTGCAATGGTTTATCCATTATGAGCAGCATGCTTTATGCCTGTTAAAGGGTGTGTTGAAGACCAAAAATCGCTAAATTATCATAATTTATAACACTTTTTCCCCCCTATAAAACATGAGATTCCAGCGTATTCAAAGAAAGCATTATTTTGGATTTTTCAGGAGACTAATTTGTGATGTTGGTCACTGGTGCTAAATAAAGACCATGGAACATTAGTTCACAACTGAGCCTCTTGATCTCACAGGGGGAAATACTCTCAGGCTGTGTTCAGCTGTCACTCCCCCATGGCAGTGCTAAATCCGCTCAAGTTCAAGCACAGGTCAGCTATGAAAGAGAGACAGAGACCATCCGCACTCTACAAACCAACTTGAGCAACAGACATTTTCAGGTAGATTTTAGATTTCAGGTTCATTTGAGAGCAGATTTAGTTTCTTTATGAATGACCTGTAAATGGATGAGTCCTCTACATGACGTTCTGTTTGCGAGTTAAGCTCTATGAATGTTATTTTGGAAAAGCTTCTAAGCAAATCACAATCACAGCATATTTTATTAATGTGCCAGTTTAACTGGGGAAGTACTTTTTGAAGTTCTAAAGTGGCTGAAGATATCCTTAGAGGAATTGTCTTCATTTATTTCCAACACTGTTGTAGTGTTAACACAATGAACAAATAAAACACGGCAAGGCCTTTAGTTGTAAAGGAGTATCTACATTTAGGGTTCAGACGACAGCCTTGTTCAGACGATGAGGTTGATGAAATGGTGGATTATCACCATCACTAGGGACATTTTCTCTTTGAATAATGGCTCTTTTTCGAAGCTCCAACCCCCACTCGCCACTTTAGGCACAAATACATTTTTGGGGCATTATATTATATATCAGGGTCAGGGTGTGTATTAATCATTCAAGTCACTGTTTGTGTCAGAATGTAGCCAGTAAGGGTGAGAATGAGATGCTTGGCTATTTCCTCCCATTCCCTGTGTCTCTCTCCATAGACATCTTAATCTTAGACATTTTTATAGAAACAGATCGTCTGACCATCAGTGTCAGGCGGTAATCTCCCCTCACGGACTCATGTTGCTCTGGCGTCTTTCCTGCTTCTCCATCACCCTGAAAATATTCCCACCTGGCCACGCGGAGAAATAGCCTCTCTGACAGATATCCTGGATTGGGAGGCCCCCCCCCTTTTCCAGTCAGTCACCCCTCCGTAGCGCTGCTTTGCCCGCCCCCAGTTTATCTTGGCATAAGTATCCGCATTGACCAATGCTTGAATATGACATGACCACATTTGGCCCGAGCCGCAACATGCATTACAAACTAATTACATATGCTGCTGGTCTGTCTCGCTCAGACGCCGAATCACCCATCAGGCTATTTGTTTTTATGAGTATTTATTGCCATGCATAGGTGAAGGGGGCTAAACCATGATGAAGGCTTAAATACATTATCCACACACTTTTCACAGTGCCACAAAGCGAGCCGGCCAGCGCCTACCGGACCCTGTGGCAACAGCTGGATCTCCCCTATCTTGGATGGTGGAGCGGGCGCTTTGCACTCCAAATGACTTTATAATTTGGCGTTTTGCGCTGCTGCTGCTGCCGCCGAGGCGGCGGATGCATCATTATCTGCGGGTCAGCTGAGAAGGGAGCGCTGGCAAACGCCAGCTCTCCGCCTCGATTAAAAAACAATAAATGCGGCCGTTTAAGGGATCGCTGCTGTCACCGCAAGGCATGGAGCATACAGCAAACCCATTATGTCACCGTCACCCATACTGATGAAGCTCCCAACACTGCCGCCACCACCCCCATACCCACCCAAATGAAAAATAGGATTCAGTGATAAATAATTTTGGAAAGAAAAAAACAAACACACACAGAGGCAGACAGAACAAAGCTCTCTGACGTGGTCTTCCGTGACCACTGGCTGGGTGCATAGATAAAAGACTCTCATCCCTTGTTTCTTCTCCTCCTCACTCCTCTTCTTCCTCATCTTCCTCTCCTCTTCCTCCTCCTCCTCTGAGGTGTGGAGCGAGCGCAGAGGTGTCGAGCGAGTTTCCACTCCGCCTCCTTGCGTTAGCTTCACCCCCGGGGCTCTCACACCTTTCTGGAGAGAGAAGCAGCCTTTTGTCTCCTCTCCAGACATTTCTGCGGATTGGGTGGAGGTTGTCACATCTTCTTTGCGCTGCGCTCTCCTCCTGGTGCACCTGTTTCCCCCTCGCATGCTTTGTTTGTTCGCTCTTGCACGTTGCCACTTTCTCCCCTCTCCCACAACGGATGGATGGATAACAAGCCATTTAATTTTTTGTCTTGCAACATGGCGACTGACAACCCATCTCGAGCTCAATGTTTCAAGTCAGATGATCCACAGTACTTTATTTACACAATACTTTATTATTTATTATTTATTATTTGGGCTCTACACTACATTTGATTGTGGTCTTTAACAGGCCCAAGCTCTCTATGATTCCTCAAGTTTAAACAGAGACTTTCTAATGAGGAGACACAGCACTCAAAAAATCATCCATAGAAATGCATGGGGTTAGTTTGTAACGCCAATGTCTACACATATCCCACCCCTTCCCTGACAAAACGGCGACATGTGAATACATTGAGCCAATCAAGTGATGTGTTGTCAATACATTGAGCCAATCATGTGGTGTGTTGTGAAGACATTGTGCCAAATCATGTGTTGTGATCTCGCCGCTGGAGCAAGGTTGGTGTCCTGAAGCCTTGCGCACGCGCATTTCTGCCGAAAAAGATGCCCGATAAGTGCCCAAAAAGCGTTGCAATATGGCCGCCGAGTGGATGGACTTGCCTAAAAGGACTTTGGTTTAAATAACTGAAATCGATGTGCTGTGGAAGTGTATGTATTCTGACTTGTTCTTCTCTCTTCTTCCAGGGCCATGTAGGTACCACAGCAACCAAAAAAATTGACGTCTACCTCTCGATGCAGTCGGTTCAAGAAAAGGTGCACCCCATGACGGTGGTCACCATGGCGAATGCACGGGTTCACGACCTCATTGGTCTGATCTGCTGGCAGTACACCAGCGAGGGGCGGGAACCCAAGCTCAAGTGAGTTCACACACTCTTCATCTAACCTAGTTCTTTTGAAGCTGCCCAGCCAGGTTCAGTCCATGGCAACAATGAATGTACGCTGACAAATATGCATTTAATGTAAGTTGAGTAAAGGTGTGTTCAAAATGTAAAATGTTTTGACATGGACTTGCACATCCCACACGTCAGCTCCCTGATGCAGTGCAGTGTTAGCTGTGTTGTTCTCTGGATGCTCTAAAATGAAGGACTTCACAAGCATGACCAGTGCCTCTATGCAGCAGGGACAGTGTGGTGTCACTGGGTTCACTCTAGTCCAACTTAACCTGTGTGAGGTAGCACTCAAGACTCGGGTCACCTGCTGAATGGGACGTCTATGATTTCCTCCGATCCTCTCTGCCCATGTTAGCCATGACCTTTCAGTTTACAGGCAGCTTTTTCTCTCTCTCTCTCTCTCTCTCTCTCTCTCACTCTCACTCTCTCATCGCTGTGTTGAATAGTAACCTCGGTTTGGCCACCGCTCCGCGCAAGAATGCGCTCCCTGCTCGGTGGCACAATATGAAGATTTATAATTTTGCCAGATTGAGCGTGAATACAGTAATAAAAACGAGTGCGAGAGAGAGAGGAGCCGAGACAACGAGGAGCTCCGAGACCAGGCTATAGAGTTAACGCCGCAAGACGGGGCGCAGTGAAGAGAGAAGGATAGAGTCAGCGGGAGGGAGGAAGAGAAAGGGGGGTTGGGGGGGGGGGGGGGGGTTGCACAGAAAAAGAGGCAGCAGTAGCAACCACAACAACAACAACAACGAGAGCTGGGCCCAAAGAGAGCACAACAAAGAGCAGCCCTGACAGTCAGCGGCTGAGGTGAGACATGAACAGCATAGCAATGAGAGGCCCCACCACCACCACATCACACCACCACCACCACTACACCACCACACCACCTCCCGTTCTCTTCTGTCTCCCAGGAGGGCTTGGCCATAGAGAGCCCCCAGATAGAGGGATAGAGGGCAGGAGTTGGGGCTGGGAACCGCAGCTCACCGCCAGCCTCCACCTCCAGCCAGCCGGCCTGCCGCCAGCCCTCCTCCCCCACGCCAGAGCCCACAAGGGGGAGTGGGGGGAATGGGCATGAGATGGGCTGTTGCTTTCCAGTGTTGTTCTATTTTATCATTATATAATAGGATACTGCTTTATAGTGTAGTTAGCCGTTTTATATTAGGAGTGTGTTGAGTTGGGTTTGGTGCTAGTGGTGGTTTATTCTTGGGAATGTAATGGGGGAGCTTGTTGGAGTATTGTCCAGGTTCATTGTGAAATCTTTGCACTATTATTATGAAGGCATCAGTGTCCAAAGTGAGGTGGAAGGTAGTTGTAGCAGAGACGGAAGGATGGCACAAAGGTGAAGAAGTGTGGGAGGCAAGAGATGGAGGGAGGAGGAAAGAGAGCAAGAGAGTGGGTTAGTGTGTAGGAGGATGGGGTGAGGAGCGGGAGAGGGAGAGGGTTGGTGTGGGGGAATGGAGAAAGTGACAGAGTGCGAGAAAGGGAAAGAGAGAGGGAGAGGGAGAGGGGGAGATGTCGTCTCTCTCAGATGGCTGTTAGCCCCTCAGGCTGTCCCCAGTGTCTCTCAGCACTGGCCCTGACACTCGCTCTGACAATCAGTCCTTACCACTCAGGCCGTGCCTGCGAGAGTGTGTCAGGCAAAATTAAGATATTTCTTCTCTGGGTTTAACACATCCACCCACACGCACAGACACGCACAGACACGCACAGACACGCTGCACACTCACATACATACCCATACAGACCGCAAACAACACTCAAATGCTCACGATAGGCCTTCACACCTTCACCCGAAATGCACAAACACATACACACACAACGCACACACACATACACATACACATACACATACACACAACGCACGCATGCACACACACATGCACACACAACGCACGCATGCACACACACATACACACACAACGCACACATGCACACACACACATACACACACAACGCACGCATGCACACACACATGCACACACACATGCACACACAATGCATGCATATACACACACAACGCACGCATGCACACACACATGCACACACAACACACACATGCACACACAACGCACGCATGCACACGCACACACACACACACACATACACACACAACGCACGCATGCACACACACACACACACATACACACACAACGCACGCAGGCACACACACACACACACACATACACACACAACGCACGCATGCACACACACACACACATACACACACAACGCACGCATGCACACACACACACACACGGCACGCATGCACAGACACACACACACACACACACACACCACCACTCCTTTTACTTCCAGTTTTATAAACTGGGGAAACTGGGGACTATCTGCCACTGAATAAGTGTGAGTGTGCATTAATAAATGACAAATGAAGATGGCCGTGGCTGTACTGAGCTGGACCTCGTACACAACACAGTAGGCCAGCTTCTTGCCTGACTCCGCTTGTCATATCAGCCACTTCAAAATGATTGACCTTTGAGCAGTATCTGCATAAATTACACAGAAAACTTAAAGCAGAAAAGTCAGCTTGACCCTAGGGGAGATCTAACATTTGATTTGATTTATGTGGTGGAGTACTAATATTTAATCGGCAGTGACATGAGTGAGCCCTTGAGAATATTTTCATGTTCTTGGTTATCTAATTAACATTTTCCATTCGCATTTACTCAAAACTTTGTTCATTTCATATTCACAAGTGCATTGTTTTGTGCTAGAGTAGTCCTCTTTTGGGGTCTAGCAATTCAGTGTTGAAACATCTGAGAGAAGAAAGAGAAATGAACCTGTGGTACTTGCATCCATGGATGTGTCCATGGATCATATATAATTGGCCACAGATTTCCTCCACACATCCACTCATCTCATCTCTAGCCTGTCCAGCCTTCTTTTTGCCTTTACAGTCATGGAATAGGCCGACTCCACTTCTCACTAACGAGTGAGGCATGTTTGGGTGGTACCACGGAGAGAAGGGGTCAGAGCTAGCGTTCATCGAAGTCCCTGCATACCCAGACAGTAGCCGGGCACATCGTAACAGTGCCCCCTCTGTTCTCTATTTTAATTACCCTTGCTGTAATTGCCCCCTGTCTTTAATTGCCCGACAGCATAAATCGTGTCCATGTTTGTGCTGCTGGATGTTTGCGTTGTTTGTTGTGGGGGCCCGAGGCAGTCGTGGCCCTTTTTGTAGTGTTGACTTGGAAACTTGGAGTCGAGCCAGGCGATTCAGGGGCACAGAGAGAGGGAGTCGTCGCGTAGAGGTCGTTTTCTTTGGGGGGGGGGGGGGTTGTTGCAGTAGCGTCTGTTTTTGTCTGTCCAAGCAGGCAAAAGGGCTACGCATGATTTGGAGACGAACAATGATGGCAAAACTGTTGGTCAAGCGAGTTGTTATGTATCACAATTATGTTAAGCTTTTCCATGCTGCTGCAGAATGGAAATCCTCCAGAATTGATTACTAGCGATCCTTACTGATCATCTCTGTGATCAAGTGCGTTTGCCGTAGTCCCCCAGAGATTCTGAGAATATTGCTCTATTTCTGACCTGCTGGTTCATAATGGTTCATAGGCACTTTTCTGTGTTTTGTATTGTAAAAGTATTGTCTTTTAATTTCAGATTATGAATTTGACCGTGATCCCTGTTGAGAGATTAATCTTGTTGTATGTGTCTCACTGTCATCGTCCTGTTTTGTTTGTCCCACGTGCAGCGAGAACGTGAATGCCTACTGCCTGCACATCGCCGAGGACGACGGGGAGGTGGACACGGACTTCCCCCCACTGGACTCCAACGAGCCCATCCACAAGTTCGGCTTCAGCACACTGGCCCTGGTCGAGAAGTACTCCTCCCCCGGCCTGGCCGCCAAGCAGTCGCTGTTTGTGAGAATGTGAGTGTGTGCGCACACACACACACAGACACACACACAGACACACACACACACACACACAGACACACACACAGACACACACACAGACACACACACAGACACACACACAGACACACACACAGACACACACACACACAGACACACACACAGACACACTCAATAGTTATTGTACTGTCTTTCTGTAATCTACTGTACAGTTGTACTGTACTCTTCTGTCAAACAAGTACTGAGAGTGAGCACATAATGTACTTTTCAGGAATGTACACAGACACACACTGTGCAGGCACAAAGACTCTCTGAGACACACACACAGACACACACACTAATACACACACACACAGCGCACATGTCCGCTCTCTTTCACTGTCTCACACACACTCAGAAGCGGACGGGCCGACCTCAAACCTCCCTGTTCCATTTCATTAATCCGCAGTCATTTCTCTCTCCGCTCACAATGGCTTCAGAGGCCCGCCATCAATTAAGAAATTACTCAAGGGATTTTTTTTGGGATGGGGAAATTGTGCAGATTTGTGCTTCCCTGGCTGGGAAAAATAAAAAAAGTTTGGTGAAAAACAAACATGGGAACCCCCCCTCCCCTCACCCACACACACACACCTCCCTTTATTTACAGATTGATCTCCACCCAAGAATTCAGTAGCATGCATGCACGTATTTGAGAAACACATGGTGGTATTGAAGCGCTAGAACTGGTTTTGCCTACTTTTTCAAGCAGTTGCATATTGTTTGAATTTGAAGTATGATTTTTTTGTTTTGTTTTGCATATTCTGATAATGATGAGATGATTGCTTCATGATTAGATAACAGCTTCCTGTAGTTTCCTGTAAGCTTTTCCAATGGCTTAGGGCTACCATCCATTTTTCACGGGGAAAAGGGGGGGGGGGGGTTGCATGGGGAAATGAGGACTCTGTCTGAGAGGTTGGGGAGGTATTTGAGACGTGCTGTGGTATTAGCTGAAAAAGGCCAATCGCCCCCCAGTGCTCTGTCATCACGTTAATCAGTGTGATTCATGGGCCAGATGGATTCCGTCAAGTGATGTCTGTTTTTTTTTCTTTTCGTTTTGTTTGGGCATTGTGATCTAAACCTCAGACGTTCTCTTACACGTTTCCTACGTGGGCAGCGATTGAAAGCGGTTGGGGTGGGCAGTTCTGTTCTGCTTCGGTTGCAAGCTGGTTAGTGTTTCTGCTGTCCGACCAGGAACAGCGCTGACATTGAAGGGCAGTTTGGCCGGCACGCGAACGAATGAACAAACGAACGAACGCTCGAGCGGAGCAGGGCCTCACTGTCGTGCCCAAGCGATGTGTTGAGAGGCTGGAGCCCACCGCTGCTACGGGCACAGCGCACACTGAGACCTTTGTGGGGCCACGCTTCACGCCCTCCTCACCCTCCTCCGCCCATGTCCCTTAATCATAAACTCCCCTCCCAGTGCCGGAGGTGGAAAAATCATCTCGGGTCGTTCCCATAAGTGTCTGGCGTCGCTGGTACACCGCAGTGAGGCGAGATGGTTTGTGCTGGGGCCAACCGAGGGCTCGGAGACATTTCTCACCCCCACTCCCCCCCTACAAATTCAGCAAGTCCCATGTTTTTCCCTTCGTTGGTACCTCTCCTATTCTGTACTTTACGTTCAGGTAAGTGATGGCTTATGAGCAGTCTGAACCTCATCCATTTGAAAACAAAAACAAAAACCCTTTTGTTGTTCACAGCATTTACCTCCCTTGTATTATTATTCTGATTACTCTTTAGTTTTGGCCTCCCCCTATTTTTCGTGTGTTGCTTTTTCAATTAGATTCCTGCCACGCTGTGCCTAGGGAAGGGCACTAATCAGCTGTTTGGTTAATTTGTCTACGAGAGCGTTTAGGGCCCTCGCTTAATTTGTAATCACTAATTGGGTTTGAAGAGGCCTGTGCCAGATAGTTCCTGGCTCTCGGTGAGGGGTGGGGGATTTGAGTGACGCACCTGCTGAGAGGGTTTGGTGTGTGTGCGTGTGTGTGTGTGTGTGTGTGTGTGTGTGTGTGGGGAGACGGTGGCGTGGACGCTCCTGGTGGTCAGCACTGACCCAGAAACAGCGAGCGACAACAAAGAGCCACACAGCAGTGTCTGATGCAGACTGTAGCATTAGAGGGGAAAATGCAGCATAAGCACGGATGGCAAAAGCTGTCCTGCTGCTTTCCACGGAGAACTACATCTGCTAATGTAGTTATGAAGTATTGTGTAAGTAGGTGTCACTGAGCTGAATAATTTTGTCTGCGTTTAATGAGATTTGTTAAGAAGCGTAACTAAAAACAAACATGACCTAATGTAATAACCCTGACCTCGGCCCAGATCCATTTTAGTTAGTCTTTTAGTCATCGTAATGTTTTTTTTTTAATTATTTTAAAATTCAAATGAAGTCATTTGTAGGTTTGTAAGATCTGCAGAATGGCTCATAGCTGTGGTTAGTTTGTGTATTTGTGTTCTTGAGAGTGGCCAGTTCCTCTGAAGACCCAGCTGTCTGCTCTCTCTAGTCTGGTCGTGTTTCTATTTATTTTTTTCCCTCACTTGTGCTCCACGGGCCTGAGTGCTGGAGGTTCAGGTTCAGCTTCCTGAGGCGCAGCACACTCGCCGGGTCAGCTGCCGCCTTCAGGAGCAGCTGCCCACTGATGTGGCAGCAGAGACCAGCCCGGAGCCAGGCTTCAACCCTGGGCACCGCAGAGAAAAGAAGATGGAGGGAGAGGGAGGGAGAGGGAGAAAGAAAGACAGGGAGGGAGGGAGGGAGAGAGACCGACAGAGAGGGAGGGAGGGAGAGAGAGAAAGAGAGGGAGGGAGGGAGGGAGGGAGGAGAGAGAAAGAGAGGGAGGGAGGGAGAGAGGGAGGGAGAGAGAGAAAGAGCGGGATGGAGAAAGAGAGACAGAGAGAAAGGGAGGGAGGGAGAGAGAGAGAGAAAGGGGAGGGAGAGGGAGAGAAAAAGAGGGAGGGAGAGGGAGAGGGAGAAAGAGAGGAAGAGAGACAGAGAGAAAGGGAGAGAGGAAGAGAGACAGAGAGAAAGGGAGGGAGGCAGGGATAAGGGCCCCCTTCTGAGGCGGTGCAGGGGCCCTGGGCCCTCTACTGCCCCCCAGCTCTGTTCCCACGTGAAGTCCGGCCTGCTGAGGCTGTCAGCAGCAGTCGCCGTGGTGCCTTGGGTCAGGGGTCGGGGTTGACACAATGGCTCTATGCACCGGAATGGCGGGTGCTTGTTTTTTTTTTTGTGTGTTGTGTGTGTGTGTGTGTGTGTGTGTGTGTGTGTGTGTGTGTGTGTGTGTGTGTGTGTGTGTGTGTGTGTGTGTGTGTGTGTGTGTGTGTGTGTGTGTGTGTGTGTGTGTGTGTGTGTGTGTGTGTGTGTGTGTGTGTGTGTGTGGTTTTTTTTGTTTGTTGATTGTAAGAATCGCTGCAGGGTTAGAGGAAGAAAGCACTGGCACACATTACACACACACACACACACACACACACACACACACAAACCTTAACCCCACACACCCGCATTCCCCGCTCACCCATACGCCCCGTGGTCTTGAGAGCACATCTGCAGATAGAGGAATAAAAGGGGAAGAGGTCAGGGACGAGGGCTTGAGCTCCTTCTGTCCACTCCATCATCTTCAGGCGTAGCAGCCCTGGCCTAGGACCTGTTTACGCAGCCAGCTGCCAAATAGTAGCTCTTGTAGTAGCCCTTATCCACTGAAGGCTGTTGTTTTTGCATTATGATCATCAAAGGCTTGGGTGTCTGTTCAGAGAGAAAGGGAGGGAGGGAGAGAGAGAGAGAAAGGGGAGGGAGAGGGAGAGAAAAAGAGGGAGGGAGAGGGAGAGGGAGAAAGAGAGGAAGAGAGACAGAGAGAAAGGGAGGGAGGGAGAGAGAGAGAGAGGGAGGGAGGGAGGAGAGAGAGAAAGAGAGGGAGGGAGGGAGGGAGGGAGGGAGGGAGGGAGGGAGGGAGGGAGGAGAGAGAGAAAGAGAGGGAGGGAGGGAGGGAGGGAGGAGAGAGAGAAAGAGAGGGAGGGAGGGAGGAGAGAGAGAAAGAGAGGGAGGGAGGGAGGGAGAGAGAAAGAGAGGGAGGGAGGGAGGAGAGAGAGAAAGAGAGGGAGGGAGGGAGAGGGAGAAAGAGAGGAAGAGAGACAGAGAGAAAGGGAGGGAGGGAGAGAGAGAAAGAGAGGGAGGGAGGGAGGAGAGAGAGAAAGAGAGGGAGGGAGGGAGAGAGAGAAAGAGAGGGAGGGAGGGAGGGAGAGAGAGAAAGAGAGGGAGGGAGGGAGGGAGGGAAGTAGCTCTCTTGTAGTAGCCCTTATCCACTGAAGGCTGTTGTTTTTGCATTATGATCATCAAAGGCTTGGGTGTCTGTTGTGCTGTGAAGAAGTCATCATCTACAATCAGAAAAACATATTTTTGAACAAAAATTGTAATATGTCATCTGTATACACAGTACACACACGTGTACACACCCGTGTACACACACACACACACACACACACACGTGCACATACACACAGAGAGACACTTGGATCTACCACCCGGAGTTCAGAATGACTAATCATGTTTTGGTGACCTTGGCTCACCTTAGAGGGCGTTGCTGATGGGTGGTTGTCTGCCTGAATTGCCCTTGTGCTGTGCTTCACACCAGGAGTGGGATTTATTTTTGTTCCAATCTCTATCTTGTCTCTCTCTCTCTCGTGTGTGTGTGTGTGTGTGTGTGTGTGTGTGTGTGTGTGTGTGTGTGTGTACAGAAATGCGGCGCATGGTTTCTCTCTGATCCCAGTGGACAGCCTGAAGGTGACCATGAAGGAGATCCTGCAGAGGGCCTTGAAGAAGAGGAAGGGCTCCCAGAAAGGCTCAGGTAAGACATCTGCTCCTTGCTCTATGGAAATGGTGTTGTCATCTGCTTAACCTTAGGGAGCTGCAGAAATAAATGAAGGAATGGGAAGAGTAGCCTATCAGAATATTCACACAGTTGCCTCCATAGTAGCAGTGGATGGTGGCTGTGGCTTTCAATCTGCATAAAGGGAAATTAAATGACCATAGGGTTTACTTAACTATGACATGATCTGAAACAATCAATTGACTTGAAAATGTCAAAATGTCATTGGTGAAAATGGTTAAAGTAGCGTTTCCATTCTGACCACCATTAAAGTTTGTCAATTCCTCTGCATTTCACTCCTTTCATTGTTGAATATAGGGAGCAGTGTTATTTTGAAACATGCCTTTCACATAGATTTTTCTGACCTGTCCATTGTTTTGTAGTGTTCCCTACAGAGTTCGAGGGTAAGACATCTCTATCTTTGATCACACACCTGGCTTGTTAGTCAGCCTCTAGTCCATCTAAGCTGTAGTCGTCCATTTTAGTTTTTCTTTTGCTAGTTTGCTGTAGTTTTTTTAAGTTTCTGCATTGTGCCTTGTTGTTTCTCTTCAAAATGAAGAATCGGTCAAAACAAGGAGGCGCTGCTGTCTGTAGAAGCTGATCATATATGCCGCATAGATCATAAATGATAGGATCATGATGCAGCCCAAGCTTATTTTCAGTGTCATATTTACAATTTGTTTTTTATATCTGTGTGCCTTTTTTGTGGTCCAAAAATGAGTCATAATTCACAACTAGACATGTTTTCTGCACAAACTGCAGTGGGGGCGTTACAGACTGAATGCTCTCTTGTGCAGATACACACACACACACACACAGGCTGCCTCGCCGGGCCCTAGGTGTGAGAGAAGCCATCTGCCTTGTGTGATCTGTGATAAGGCTGGCGTGTGATGTCTAATTTGTCAGGGACGGATTGCAGGGGATCAGATAAGGGCTGAGGATTTAATATAAAGAGTCAGAGGTAACAGATCGCCGACCGTCGCACACTGATGAAGTAGTGGAGCGTCCAGCGATAAAGGGGCCGTCCAGGTCTGGTGGCTTGGGACCGAGTGATTAAGTAGGAAAGAAAAAACGGACTCTGTATGACTAGTTCATATGATGATAATAACAGTTAAATCTCTAAAAGTATGATTTACGATTAATATTTCAGTTACTTTAAATTATGTCACAGAAGCCCGCCCAGCTTATGCATAATACTACTTATCATGGGTGAACCTGACTTAGGCAGACTTTCCTAGTCTCTAGCTATGTTCTACTGTATAGTTGAACTAAAGCAGGTCCCAGTAATAGCACATGTAGCTATGATGGCAAATGGATGTTGGTAGTGAAGAGGGGCGGTGGCCAGGCTCAGGGTGATGTGGTCTCTGGGAAGCAGCATTTGCCTCATCTGCTCGTCCGCCCTGCTCTCTGTATGCCTCTCTGTTTATATAGAGCCTATATGATACTGTAGATCCCCTGAAACAAATACACATCTCTCACTGTGTTTTCTTCTTGTCTTACTCACTGGCATAACAAGTGGAATGAAATGCAATACAGTGTTATTTTGTTGTTTTCATCAGTTCAATGAATTGGTCCTTTCTTGCCGCTCATCACATCTTTACAGTTTTTTTTATGTTTTGATTCCAGCTGGTAATGTTAAATAGACGAATGTGCTATTTGTATGTGATGCACAGAATTGGTAAGATAATGTTGTTTGTCTTTTATGTGTTGCCTTCTTTTGCTGTTTACATTGATAGACCTGAGCAAAGCAGTTGTGGTAAACAATCCAAACATGTGGCATCGACCTATATAATTCCAGGTGACTTCAGTGATCATGAACTGCGCCCCACTAGTGGTCTGTTAGCATGCGGAAACCCAGAAAGGCCCAATCTGTCAGTTTCCCCTACCCAGCTTCACCTCGCCATCAGTGCACCACCCCCGTCAATCACCCCCCATACATCTGTCAAGTCCGCAGCCTGTCAATCATCGCTCCCCCATTTCTGTCAGTCTAGAAATTTTCAAATACACACAAAAAGTCTCTGCTAAATATTAAATATTGGTTGTAAAAAGAGAGGGAGTAAAAAGAGAGATGGAGATGGAAGGATGAGATGGAATGTGAGTTGGATGACAGGTGGGGATGAATACATCTCCCTATTTTTTTCCCCCAACTTTGACGGGCATCTCGGAGGGGAGGCGCCAGTTACGGGCTCAATGGAAACTGGGCATCAGTAAATGCAGATGGACCCCCTGCCTCACACACACACACACACGCACACCCCCCACCCCACCACCATCCAGTTGCCTGCCACTGAGGCTCTTAATTGGGTGGTTTGATGGCACAGTGGTGAATGCCTTTCAAATCTATAGACTTTTTTGTTTGTGTATCTCATGTGAAAGAAGGAATGGATGTGAAATAAGATGTCAGTACACTGGCTGAAGCGGTTGTCTGAGAAAAGCGCCATCTGGTCACCACCTAAGACAAACGTTGGTGGAGGCTGCATGTTCACGTTAAGGGACAGTTGGGATTTATATCCATAAGATGTAGCCTATCTTTTGTCTGTATTGGGGGCTGTACTAGAAATGCAAAAGCCAGTGGAGTTAGCCAACCTCTTCCAAGCTCTTACTGTACTTATTTTCTTGTGTTCTTTAAATGCTAGGCCTTTAAATGTAAAATGCATTTAAAATAGATCTCATATTTTAAATGTAGTCCTTTGATCCTTGACACCACACAGACTCTGTTGGGTTTTTTTTTTTACTAGTTATTCAACATCTAAATTTCACTCCGTAAAATTGAGTTACTATGTGTGAGTATCACAGATTTGTGTGTGCGTAAGTGCGTGTTTGTTTGTGTGTGTGTGTGTGTGTAGGCTGACATTTTCACACAGCATCCCATCACATAGGGGCAAGGAGCACTTTTGTTCTTCCTTTCCCTCATGTCAAAGATCTTGTGTTTAACTGGGGCCTAGGGGAGCGCAGCGAGTGCCTACCCAGAATGCCCGGCTTTGACTCCTTTCAGAGGAAGGGGGATCATTTTCTCAGCGGCAGCCTGTGGCAATTGCGTCACTGGCAGTATAATTCGGTGGTGTTTGGCGGTAATGACGGATAATCATTTTAATAGCAGTGAGCTTTACTGTTGAACTGTGGCCAAGGAAAACAATAAGGACCAGATTTAACCTTTTTTTGTAGCTCTTGATGTTCATGGGGTTTAGAGGGCGCGAGTCCAGCGATGATGATTTATATAATTTTATCGTCAAGAGTTTTTGTTGAGTTTTTTTTTTTTTTGAGTTCTGGTTTGAGAATAATGATGTTTTTTGAGCCACTGCAGTGAGAGTGCAGCCCACCGACTACTTTTTTTGGAGGCCTTCAGAAGCAGCTGTAGCTGTCTTGGAGATGTTGTCTTGAGTTGTTACGGTGTGGGTTGGGACTGTTGTTGTGCCGAGCCTTAAAACAGCAGGCTCGACAGCTCTGTCTGAAAGAACACGTCTCCTTCTGCTTGTTTCACTGTTTCTTCTGTTCTCCCTCTCTCTCTGTGTGTGTGTGTGTGTGTGTGTGTGTGTGTGTGTGTGTTCTTTCTTTTCGGGGGAAAAAAGAAGGGAGGAAAACAACTTTATTCTCCCAGCTGAAGCAGCTCTGGTGGATAAACAAAAAAAAACAAAAGAAAAACATGCAGAGTCGGAAAACCTCTCGCTAACGCAGAGCACTCCACCCCCCCACCACCACCTACCTCACACCTCCAAATAGTCGGCGAATCTCGACTCTTTATGTGTTTATTCCTTTTATTTATTTGCATCCGCTCAGGGGGTTTGATGCGGAATGCCGTGATGGCTGACACTGACTTTTTAAAAAAGATATCACACACACACACACATACACATACACACACTCTCTCTCATGCGTGCAGAGTGGAGACGGAATAGTTTCATCCCCGGCTCTGTAATTTCAAGATGTGCCAGCGCGGGTTCATTCTCCGTCAGACATCCAGAATGAAGAAAAGGCTCTGGAGGGCTCTAAGGCAGGCCTCCATGAAGATGGAGGAGAGGGGGGGGGGTCTAAGTGAAAGACAAGAGAAAAGGCAGAAGAAAAAAGAAACAGAGAAAGCGGGAGAGAGAGAGAGAGAGGAGAGAATAGCTGCGGTGGGCAGCCGAGCATGACCGGTGGTCTCAAGACCCCGGCAGTGGAGGTGGTGGTAATGGTCATGGTGGAGGTCTCAGGTGATCCCTTCCCATTTAGCCCGGGCCCTTTGGAGAAGCTGGGGCTGACTGATGGTGATTAGGTGGAGGACTGGCGTCTGAGAAGGGCTCGGTGGGTGGGTGGGAGGGTGGAGGGGCTGAAATTGGGCAGTTGATAAAAAGGCTGGCCATCAGAGTCAGCCCCCCCCCCTCTCCTCCTACCCCAAACTCCACCCTCGCTCCTATTTGCATTTAGATGAGTATTGATTATTTATTTACTCGCTGGAGAAGCAAGACTCCTTTTTTCTTTTTCTTTCTTTTTTTAGCTTCTCTCTCCCATTCCTATTTTGGCTCTCTCTTCTACCTCCATG
Source organism: Alosa alosa (assembly GCF_017589495.1). Taxonomy (NCBI): domain Eukaryota; kingdom Metazoa; phylum Chordata; class Actinopteri; order Clupeiformes; family Clupeidae; genus Alosa; species Alosa alosa. The sequence continues at coordinate 32,151,293 of NC_063200.1, forward strand.
CACATGCACGCCTCTCTCCATCACTTTCTCTCTTCCTCCCTCTCTCTCTCTTTCTCTTTGTGCCTTCTCTCTCTGTCAGTCCTTCTCGATAATTCTGTCCTTTCCTCTCCCTCCCTCTGCCCATCTTTCTCTCCCCCTCTTCCTCCACTCTTTTCTCCCATTCTCATTCACTCTTTATCTAGTTCTCCCCCCCTCCTGCCCCTCTCCCCCCTCCCCCCTCTCACCTCCTCTGCTCCCTCCATTCTTTTCCATTCTCATTCTCTTTATCTATCTCGTCCTCTCGCTGCCTGCTTCTCTCCTCTGTCACTCCTCCCTCTCTCCTGCTCTCTCTCCCTCCTTCTCGCTCTCTTATCTCATGTCCAGCGGGCCACATGGGCCTGGGCCTCTCTCCGCATAAGTTATTCTTTTGTCCAGGCAGGTGAGGGAGCCACGATAGAGAGAGAGAGAGAGAGAGAGAGAGAGAGAGAGAACAAGAGAGAGAGAGATGCACGTCTCACCTCCCTCACGCCACCGTCGCCTTATCCATCTGGCAAATGAGCGGCGGCCCTAATCGAATGACGCCCTGTGCAAAGGGGGGAAATGGTGCCATTATACGGGGGGAAGTCTCGCTTGTGTCCTGGGTGGTCCTGCTTTAATTGACAGACATGTCCTCACAGACCTCTTGAGTTTAAGGATTTCTGGCGAACGCAGAGGTGGATGTGTTGTTTATTATCTGTAGAGAGGTGATTTTGCCGGTTTTGTTGTCATTCTTTATCACAAACATGCAGGGTTGGGATGCTAAATGAAAGCAATAAGGAGTGTTGTCCAGTAACCTATATGCCCTCAGGTGTGTGTGTGTGTGTGTGTGTGTGTGTGTGTGTGTCTGTGTGACCTCTGTTGGTGTGTGCCCCCTCTCTTTACACAATTCCACTCCTCATCACACACTCCACACGCCGCTCTCTCCTCTCCTCCTAACCGGTAAATTCAGCTGTGGCGGAACAATGAATCGATTCCCCTACCGTGAGCTTGAGCAAAGACACGCGGCCACTTTTAAATGGCGCAGCCCCAGCAGAGAAAAAGGCACCTGGCTGGAGATTGGCCAGACCTTTATTTTGATTCTGACTCTGAAATCGGGAGGCAGGCGATGAATAGGCGCTGGCTTCTAAAGCTGCCAGTGTCTGCGGGACCAGATAAGAAGGGATTGAGCGGACGGTGTGTGTGTGTGTGTGTGTGTGTGTCGTGTGTGTGTTGTGTCGTGTGTGTGTGTCGTCTGTGTGTGTGTGTGTCGTGTGTGTGTGCCGTGTGTCTGTGTGTGTGTGTGTGTTATCAGGGTAAACGGCGCTGACATTTGGGAGGAGGTGATGGCTGAGCTCGGGGCACACAGTGTGTGTTTGAACTGCAAATGAGCTCTGTCGTCCGGGAGGGAGAGGCAAGGGCGTGTGTGTTTATGCTTTATGGAGAGCGGTCCAGGACTGTGGATGTGTATACACTGGGTAGGAGCGCTCTCACTGTGCCTCATTCAGAGCTATTTTTATTTTATTTTCACATAGCAGGGCCATGTGTGTTCTTGTGTGTTTATATGTACATATGTGTGTTTGTCTGTGTGTGTGTGTGTGTGTATATGTAATGTTCATACGTGTGTGTTAAACTAAGTGACTTGTGGTGTTGTGAGTTTACGGTGCAGCACACACAAGAATGGATGGGTGGGTGGGTTGTGCATGTGTGATTGACAGTCAGCATATATTCATGAATGATTTGACATGTCAAAGCACAGTGCAAAGATGCACGAAAGATTCTCTATGGTTTGTTTGTGCACCCCTCCACCTCCTCCTCCTCCTCCACCACCTCCTCCTCCTCCACCACCTCCTCCTCCTCCACCGCTGTTGCTTTTTCCTCTCTCTCTGTCATCCTCCAGGAGGGTGTGCGAGATGGAGACTGGTTTATTTATCAGTTCGGTGTTTGTCCTTGAGGCCGAGAGCTCTCCTGGATCCATGTTTGTTTTTGCCTGCACCTTAAACTGCATACATTTGGGTAAATCCTCCAGCTTTGCAGAATCAGGCAGGCTAGAGGTTGTGTTGTTTGCTCTCTCTCTCTCTCTCTCTCTCTCTCTCTCTCTCTCTCGCTTTCTTTGCTCTCTTTCTTTTTTTTCTCCCCTCTCTCTCCCTCTCTCACGCTCTCACTCTTTCTCACTAGCAAGAGCTGCACCAGTCGGGAATCTGAAAGGTCATTTCATGTGTTTTTGAATTAGTCACACACTTCTGCTTCGCGGTGTCATGCACGTAGAGCGGAGGTTACAGCCTTTGTGCAGAAAATCTCACACACACATCACATATAAATAAACACACACACACACCTAAGCCACCACACCGGACATGTACCATCACGGTGAAATTGGATTTGCCCCTCCTCATTGCCTTTGTTGTGCAGTGGCCAGCGGTGCTCTGTACGGCCCTTCGCCACTCTGGCCGCAAGTCGGTCGCCGATGACCTGTTGAGCGGCGAGACGCCTCGGGGCCAGCGCGGGCAGATTGTTTTCTTTCTCAGTGGAGGTTGCCGGCGTGCGGAGGCTCCGTTGACATTTTGGAAACCACGGTATTTGAGAAAAGGGTAAATATTGCCCACAGTCTTTGCCCTACTTAAGAATGCCAGCGCTTTTTCTTTTCTTCTTTCTTTTTCCTTTTCTCCTCTTCCTCCTCTTCCTCCTCCTTACCATGGCGCCTTTATATGGTGATCACAAAAAAAAATCACAATGACCTTCAAAATCCCCACCACGCTCCTCTTCCACATAGGTGAACTATAATACTACTGTCCCTCCACAAAACCTGCACAATCCTGAAGGTGTATCAAATCGCCTTAACCCACTCCACGTAGGCCCCATCTCTGCATTCCCTTCCCTTGGGGACTTCATCTCTACCTAATATGCCTTGCATTAAGACCACTTTCGTTGACCGTGGAAGTTGATAGTGGTAGACTCGGACTGTCCACCTCTTTAATAAGCGAAATAAGAGATGTAACATTGGGGAGGACCTGACCGGGGACGGGGTGTTCCATTATCAACACGGGCGTGGACACTGCAGAAAGGACTCGTTAGTGGTCAGCGTGTAAGTCACGGTGATGGAGACACATGAGCGTTGCCCGGGGGGGGGGTGGTGAGCCCTCTGGGAGCGCCGTGTCCTGTGACATCCCTCAGACGCCCCAGGTATTGATTCCCGAGGACAGGCCTGATTGGATTAGAGCTTCCGCAGACGGAATGCAGTGCGCCCGGAGAGCAGAGTCGGGCCGCTAGCCGTAGCCGTAGCCGTGGCCCCTCGCGTCACTGGACACTGGGCTAACTCGATCAGCCGTGCGGCCTGCTCGTCACGGCCAACCCCCATGAGATATTTCATTAAGACGCAGAGGAGCCGCCAGGAGCTTCTTTAATCGGGTTTGTTAATGAAGATGCAGTAGCATTGCTGCACAGGATGTGTGTTTTAAAGTGCCTTGGTTTCCTCCAGGCTTGGTCTTTCTCTCTCTTGCTCTCACACACACACACACACACACACACACACACACACACACACACACACACACAGACACAAAGACACAAAGATACACACACAAACACTCACATCCAGAGACCTTTAGCTGGTGCACAATAGGGTGGTCTTACTTCCCCTGTCCACATCAGACTGTGAGGTCAAGTCGCCTGACACAGAGTAAAACAGAGTACCAGAGACAGAAAAAAGAGGGAAAAAAACATCTCTTTCTTTCTAGAATCACTCTTTGTTTTCCATCGTGCTCTCTCTTTCACTCTGTCTCTCTTTCACTCTGTCTCTCTTTCCTTTTCCCTTGATTTCATTGCCGTCCTCTTTGGTGGAGACGGATAATTGCATCTGGCTGTTTGGGAGCCAAAGAGGTCACCTAAAAACGGGTCCCGGCCCTGGCGCTGGCGGAGGCCGAGGCTGGCGGTGGTGGCGCTGGGGAAAGGAGCGGGTGGGGAATCTAATCGGGGCTCCAGGTTTGGGTGGAGCGTGGCGTCCTCCACATGCCTGGGGCCAGAGATGAATAGAGCGTCGGGGGCCAAGAGGGCTGAATGCCGTCTTTTGTTCAGGAGGCCAGGCACTCTAAGGCTGGTGGAGGTGTGGGTGGGTGGGTGGGAGGGAGGGAGGGAGGAATGGATGGAGGGAGAGAGAAGGAGGGAGGGAGAGTTGGGAGCGGGAAAGAGAGAAACGAGAAGAGATGCCATAACCTCGGTGCCCTTCTCCCTGATGATGAGTGTGCTCCTGTATGTCAGAGGAGTGTCGCATATGGTTGATACTGTGCAGGCTCACTTTTTTTCCTCTGTCTTTCACTTGGTCTCTTTCCCTCTATTTCTCTCTCTCCCTCTCCCCCTCTCCCATCCCCTGTTATTTTCACATGTGTGCAAAATAAATGCTACACCCCATTTTATGGACAAAATGAACTGTCAAGTTGTAACGTTGCATTATTCTAAAGAGTAGAAGGAGGACCATTGTATCGCCATCAAGCATAAAACACCACTCTACATATTCACTACTAGCCAGTAAAGAGCTTTCAGTGTGAAACCATAATTATGTAGCTGAGTAATTTCTGACAAGGGTCTGACTGAAAAGAGTGTGAAAACTTGGATATATACCCACATCAACAGATATGAAATGGAGGAGAAGCATATTTAGTGTGGAATGTCTGTGAAACATATTCTCTTTACTTTTAGTTAGCCGTTATCCTCTCAATACAGCACTTTTGTGTTATTTTTTATTTTATTTTTTTGGTCTGTTGTTGTCCACACGTGAGGCTGATGCAGCGATGCTGAGCGCTCTGTGTCGTCTCTGTGCTGCAGGTCCCCTGTACAGGTTGGAGAAGCAGGCGGAGCCCAACGTGGCGGTGGACCTGGACAGCACACTAGAGAGCCAGAGCACACTGGAGTTCTGCCTCGTCCGAGAAAACAGTGAGCACACCTACACTCATTCCCGCATATATATATGGCTCTGAGCAAGTTTTATTTTGCAAGAACTGTCAGACATTCTGTGAATGTAGTTTGAGAATGGAGAAAAGGGTGGAAGGTTTCAAAAAATGTGTTTTTTTTTAGCAGTATATATAAATGGTCATTTAGCAATAATAGTCATACATTTGTTAATGTTCCTTTATGCTATACATTGCATAAGTTCTGATTTAAGGACTTAAGATGCTACAAATATGTCTTGAATTCTTATAGACAGAGAGCGGAGCGTGTTATTTATGTCAGATATTTTTTGACCATCTTAATTTCCCACAGGGTTACTGTTTTTACAGTTCACTCTTTATGCGTTTTTCTTTCTCTCTCTTTCTCGTTTATTCATGGTCAGGCTCGAGAGGTGAGGAGAGCTCAGAGGAGGACCCTCCCATAGACATCACCACCGTGCAGGACATGCTGAGTAGCCACCACTACAAGTCCTTCAAGATCAGCATGATCCACAAGCTGCGCTTCACGACGGACGTACAGCTGGGTAAGTCTCACACACACAGACACACACACACACACAGCTGGGTAAGACACACACAGACAGACACACACACAGACACACACACACGGACACACACTCCAGTGTGGGCAATCCAAAAGACACTCACTCTATTTCTCTATAAGTTATGGAGAGCCAGTTAGCTCGCTATTGCACTGCCGTTCTGTGCAAAGGAATCTGTTGTGCTCCTCCCGTTATTGCCACCTAATGTCTCATTTGGCCTCTGGGTTTGTCCCTGGTCTCTACTCATCACACTTCTGCGATGCTGGATGATTGAGAGGGGCAGTCAGACGGTAAACACAGATTTTGCCCTGTCACCATGTGTACACTTAAGATGCTAGCTGTGTCTAGTGTGTCTCTCTCTCGCTTAAAATCAAAGCGACTAGTGACTGCAGCTCATCATCTACACCCAGTTGTCCAAAGTGAGATTAGGTTAGCTCTTGATATGGATACACCCACTAATTTGTATGGTAGCTTTGTAACAGCAACCCAAGACTGTACGGAGGTGTCTGCTGGGATGGTGCCTACGCTACTGCAGGGATGGTGAGAGCTCTGCAGTCTGCCAGGCCCTGTGCCCTTGTTTCACCCGTAATGGATGTAAATGAAAAAAGATGGTGGAGCCGTCAGCCCCGTGCCGGCCGGGTCAATAAAGCTCATTAACGCCGTGACAGAGAAATGGAAGAGAATGAAAGGAAACTAAGAGCGAAGGGTTGGGGGTTGGGGCTAGCGACGGCCGGAGGGGTTATCGGGAAGGTGTCGCCTCTCGTTAGCGGCGGGAACAGCTCACTCGCCAGCGGGCCACTCAGTGCAGAGGGGACACTGCAGGGACGAGAGACGTGACGAGACGAGAGAGAAAGAGATGAGACAAGAGGACAGAAAGAGAGGGAGGGAGAGAGGCAGAACAAAGAGGATGGAAAGAGAGAGGTGAGACCAGGAAGAGAATGAGGATATGAAGGGGAGGAGGGCATGCATGATATGAGATGTTGCCTGGTTTCAGTAACCTGACTTGTTCATACCCAAGTAGCATACTGGAAGGAGAGCACCAGTGGCAATGCACTAGGTTTTAAATGAGTAAAGGTTTTATGGGCAATTTACTGATACAACTGGATGTATAGGTTTTGACCTCTTCCAAAGCCTTAGTTTATAGAAATCTCATAAATCGTTTCCATTTGTCAGTAGTAGACCCAGAATGTGTGATTTATAAATCTGTTAGTACCAGGGTATGTGTGCATGAGCCGAAGCCCCTGTTGTGAAGCCTTCCAAGGAGCCTGTTTTTAGAACAATTTCCTATGATTGCCCTGCTGCTTCTCATCACGTTTGAACGAAGCACACTGTTGTTTCCTGTGCTCTTTGCTATGGCAACCAATTCCATATGGCCAAAGACGGAAAAGAGGGAGAGGCTGCGGAATGAGTTCATGCTATATATATTTTTCCTTTTACGCCGCTCAATGCATTCAATATCCTCGGCAGGTGGAGAGGTTCCTCTCATAGTGTTCTAGTCTAGCCGATTTTCCTAATGCATATTAGTTCTCAGTGATCTCCAAGACCCCACCCTCCACCCCACCTCCCCCATTTCAAAAATGGCTTAACACTCACTCACTTTTGACTGATGGCTTCAGACACGCACCCAAAATGGTCGTTTACGGCGTGCATCAGTTGATTATTCCGTTGCTGTGCCGACTGTGATTGACAGCCGGGGAGTATTCGGGGGCGCGCTGATCTTTGCCTGCAATATTTCACGTCGGCCTGTCTGATTGACAGCTGTCAGTCCCATCACCGTTGGGGGGCCCCCCTGTGGGGTGGTGTTTTTGGGGAGTGTTTTTCCCATGTGTGTTTAGAGCAGAAGAGATGAGGGGTTGTGTGTGTGTGTGTGTGTGTGTGTGTGTGTGGGGTTGGTGTGTGTGTGTGTGTGTGTGTGTGTGTGTGTGTAATTGAGGGGGTGTATTGCGTGGGTTTGTTGGAATAGGCTATCAAAGCTGTCTCGGTCATCTATGCCCACATTTTGCGTTTGTGTGCGTTGCGTCTATTCTCCACTGATCCAGTGGACCGTCTGGTTTAATAATTGAGTGGAGGCTTTTTCAACAAAAAGGGTGTGTGTGGTGGGGAGGCGTTGTGTGCCTTTGGTACACCATGTCTGTCATCAGTGGGCTCGCCTTGTATGAGCTGGCAATATCCCCGCGTCTTTGTTCCGGCTCATTGTGGATTCGGCGTCCTTTGTGTTGCCGCTGGTGGAGGAGAGCGAGGCAGTCCTTGGCCAGGCGTCTGCATGCGAGCACACAATTGAGGGCCAGGAGAATGGAGTCTGGAAATCAATTTAAATACTCCCGATAAGATGGTGCACACGGAATAAAAACCCCCATACAACACAGCTGCATTCTCTCCCTCTCATTGTCTACGTTGTTTTTTGTTCTCTTGTTTCTCGCTCTCTTTTTTTTTTGTTTGATTTTTCTTTCATCCCCATGTGCCTGTTGGCTTTATCGCTCTCACCATCCCTCCGTTTTTTTGTTTTTTTCCGCCAGGCATCTCGGGAGAGAAGGTGGAGATCGACCCGGTCACCAATCAGAAGACGAGCACCAAGTTCTGGATCCGACAGAAGCCCATCTCCATCGACTCTGATCTGCTGTGTGCCTGCGACCTGGTGGAAGAGAAGAGCCCAAGTGAGTAGAACACTCTGTGTGTGTGTGTGTGTGTGTGTGTGTGTGTGTGTGTGTGTGTGTGTGTGTGTTAATCATCAAGAGATGAAGGAGAAGAAATATAGATCACAGGCTGTATAGGTGTGTGTATCTGTGTGTGTGGGGGGCCCTTTGTGAGACCACACTATTCCTTGCGGTTGGGTGTTAAGGTCTTACCATCCGCATCATCGCTTATTTCCTCTCCCTGGTCTGCTTGGTTGTCTCGTGAAGCAGGGATAAACAATAGATTTTCACAGGAGATCATGGCTATACACACACACACACACACACACACACACACACACACACACACACACACACACACACCCTCTCAGAAGTGAAATGAAATGAAGCCATGTCATTCTCTATTCCTCACCTGCTTTCCAGCTGTTAAAGTGTTTAAGTCATCTCTTACAGTAGCTGGTATGGCTTTAAAGAGAGGGGGGTAGAAACCCATCACAAGCAGTATATGTGTGTGTATATACTGCAGTAGTTGAGGGGATTTATGAATCAGCAAGCTAACTGCTATGAAACACCCTTGCACCAAGCAAATAAACTAATCATAAGTGAGAGGATGTTTGTGGCCCAGAGTGATGGGCGTTTTGCATGTGGGTCTCATCCCATTAATGTGATAAGTGTTTCTGTTGCTTTCAAGTTGGTCATAGATACCTCACCTACACACTCACGTAAGCCCTCAGATGGGCCCATTGTAATGTTGTGAAGAAGCAACAGAGCTAAAGTATTATAAATGCTGCCGTGTGATCATAGTCTACCATTTACTTCCTCTTCTCCCTCCTAGTTCCACCTCACCAATCACTGTGAGGATTACTAATCTGCAGTAAAATGTCTGCTAGCATCTTTTTTTGTTGTTGTTTATATCATGGTTACACTTAAAATGTTTCTGGGGGAAGCAGCAAGGCATTGTTTTTTCACATCATTGATTAGACTGTGCTCTCCCTCGCTTTAGATCTTTCTAAAAAAAAAAGCACGTATTCTCCTAACCAGAAAGGTATGAAGTTAACAGCAAAGCCATACACAGGAAGCACTTGCCCTAATGTCTGTCGTGAAGTAGTAACTAAGGCATTTGTCATTAATTACCCCAAGCCACAAGGTCAATGAAGAACCTTTCCAGCCTTCTTTTTTTAAACACACACACACCCTCAAACGTACACACGCATCTCCTAAACACACACATACACTCATGCATTACCTAATCGTCTCGATGTGTCCCCCAGTATATTAATAGACCTTTTAAGTTGCTTATCCAAAATTAAATAAATTAAATAAATCACAGTGTTAAATTGCCCTGGGCAAAATGTGTTGAGCATTGCATTTTTCCTATAAGAACTTATTTATTTATTTTTCTCAGAATTGCCATTAAATTATGTGCCTGTAGGTGTTGCCTGGAGACTGGAGTCTGACCTTTCCAGTATTCCAGTGCTGCCCTGTCCATCAGCTCATGCATTTGGCTGTGTGTGTTTTGATCGATATAGTGACACTTTAATGTACTACTTTTTTCCCCATCATATCAAACACTTGCATCTGACACAATACTAGCAGGGGCCAGGTTTCAGCTAGGTTCACCCAGTTTCAAGTTGTCCTGCTGTGTTAAATTCAGATTTATATTCTTATTTGGAATCCCACAAAGGATGTGTTACAAGATGTGTTACAATCTGGTTGTGATTTTCGTGGAGCTCTTACACAATTTAGTACCAATTTGTTGGTTTTCCCATTTGTTGGTTTTTGCCAAAGGGTAGGATTACTGTTGCACCGCATCTGCGGCTTTAATATCAGGTGGATATTGGTACTGTTTTTGTGATGAGGGAACCCTTGGTCGGGACCAATCATCTCTTTCGGTCTGACAAGCCATGGGAATTCATCATCTCATACGGAAGCTGGATTCTCCAGAGCTCGCTCCTTTGCACTCCTGTGACCTTCCGACACGACTGATAGCTTGGCCATTTCAAATGGCCTAAATTGATCGTCACCCCCCACTGCCTGGTCCCTGGGCCGGCCGGGAGTTAGCCTAATGGAAGGGGGACAAGATTAGCATAGGCTAACCTTCGCTTGCTTATTGAGCATGCTGGCTGATTTAAACCCCTGTGCTGTGCATTAGCGCTAATGAATGGTCAGTGCCGGATGCGAGGCTACTAATGAAATATGAAGGAGGACCAACAGATGTTTGTTCAATAGTAAAAGAACATTTATAGAGCTTGGATTTTATGGTAGCACACAAAAAATATTTGTGATTCTCGCTTGGTAATTCATTCAGCATTAGGTGAAAATATGCACAGTAAAACTAGTTTATGCTTTTTCAGTACATGGAACAATTATTTTGTCTTTTACTTGTATAGTACCTCTGTGCTTGTTTTTTATTCTGGAAGTCACCTCCCCTTTCACTCTCTCCTTCTTTCTCTTTCTCTCTCTCGTTCTATCTACTGTCCTTGCAGGTCATGCAATATTCAAACTCACATATCTCAGCAATCACGACTACAAGGCTCTCTACTTCGAGTCTGATGCTGCTACAGTCAACGAGATCGTGCTCAAGGTAAGAGCAAGTTCGCTGTGTTCACCTTCCCCCTCGCCCAACACACCTGTGCCACTCCTCAAATATGCATCTATTCCCCCTCCCCACATGCGGCAGAATTTTACATCAGATCACCTTCAGAAACTTTTCGTGCCAGCATGCTAGTCTGAATATCTTATTGTTGTGTAAAGTCAATTGGCTACATTTATTCTGTGTTCACGCTGTGCAATGAGGGTTCCAATCCAAAAGAGTGTGTGTGGTTTCACACACATTTGATGTCACCTCTTTAAGATGATCAAAAAGCATCACTCACCCCACCTCCTCCACCCTCCACCCTCCCCCACTCCCCATCCTCAGGTGAACTACATCCTAGAGTCCAGGGCCAGCTCGTCGCGCGCCGACTACTTCGCCCAGAAGCAGCGCAAGCTGAGCCGCCGCACCAGCTTCAGCTTCCAAAAGGACAAGAAGTCGGGCCAGTAGCTGAGCGGAACATATACACCAGTGGCCTCCGCGTCAGCGTCTGCATCAGCCCCGCGCAGCTGCAAGGCCACGAGGAAGAGGAAGAGCGGACGGACAGGAGAGGAGAGGCTGGTGACGAGAAACCAACACACGAGACTGAAAGATTTAGTGAGGGGAGGTCGAGAAGGAGAAGAGAAGAGGGGGGGATGGGAGGAAAAGGAGGAATAAAGAGGGCTGGGGAAGAGGGAGTGCGGGGAAAACTATAGAGAGGTTGAAATGATGGAAGAGAAATTAAGCGTGAAGGGAACGTTGGAAAAAGGAGCACAGGAATGAAAGAGAGGGTTGAGAAAGGACGGACGGAATGATGAGAGGAAATTTGGTTGGAGGAGGTGGCGGGGGATGATAAAGAAAATGTGTTGGGCCTTTTTGTGGCTCCTGGCATTGAGCCGCTCGTCAGCCATATCAGAATAACCAAACTCTTCCTGTTGACGCCTGTCGTTGACAAACAAACTGACATGACGCGAACGAAACAACGGGCGAATCCTCAACCAGTGAGGAACAAGCAAAAACAAACAAACAAAAAAAAATTGTTATTCGCACTAATGTTTGGTTGGGGTTGAGAGGTAGAGGAGGGCGGAGGGGGGTTGTCAATACCAAGTAAATCTGCAAATCCTAATTTCATCCACTGCCTGCTAATGAACTGTATGAAAAAATGTGTATCAAATATGCGAGAAGGTAATATATAGTAAAAAAAAAAAAAAAAAAAGTCAAAGCTGCGATGAGTGTGAAAATTGTACTGACTCCCCCGCTTCAACCCATATATGTATCACAAACATTAAACTCTATCAGACTGGTGGTGTACATTGATATGTAAAGGGAACATCCTTGCATTAAACAAACACATGTAAATAGCAACTGCATTCAGGGTAACACGATAAGACTAAAACCTGTTCTGGCCATAGTGACTTCAGTGCCTGATACCGTTCAAGTAAAGCGACACTTAGGTTCTGTGGGGTGTGAGGGGTTTTAAACGATGAATTTCAATCAAGGCATTTCCACAACAGAGGTAGAGATCAACCGCGAAACCTCACTTTTTAACAGTGTGTGGAGGTGGGACAAGGAAGGCAACGGAGAGATAACCAATTTTTTTTTTTTTTTTTTTTTTTTTTTTTTTTTTTAAATGATCAAACAAAAATGAAATTATTACGTGTACTTTTTACTGTGATCTATTAATGTTTTTTTTTTTTCTCTGTGCATTGTATCTATGGACTGTAATATATCGAACCAAGCACTGTCTGTTAAACAGATGATAAAATGTTTGTTCCGACTGTCCTATTGGGCTGCAATTAGGGAATGTATGACATTTTTACTGCATTGTGTGTCTCTCAGTGTTTCAAAGCGATAACGTGTGTTTATGCTCTGCTGGTTCTCTGCCTCGGGATGTTGATTTTTCTTTTCTCTTTTGCTTTCACTTTCGTCTCTGTTTCCTAACAACAGGGACCCACAAACAATGTAACCAACTCCAAAAGCTGCTGTCTAAATGGATTCAGGGTGTGTGTTCAGATCCAAACCGTGTTCCGACTCAGGTCTCCTACTGCCATGTTATGCTGACTGACTTTAGAGGATTGTTTTTTTTTAAGTTTATTTTTTTCCTCTTCCCTCTGTGTGAGTGGAAAGAATATGTTGTACTCAGTGCAGCCACGCCACAGTATTGACAGATTGATTCTGCTGGAAGAAGTACTCCCAGTCTGGGGACTCAACAGTGAACGATATTAAAAACAAAAGACATTTCAAATGAAACTTTATTTATAGTGTGGAAGGCTACGATGGACTGGTGCTTGTCATGCACCCTACGGAATCGACTTTATTTGCTACAGTACATATATACTGTATATAAGTAGATTTTCTAATTAAAGAATGAACTTGACATTGGCCTTGTTTTGTGTTTATTTGTGGTTGTTTTCTTGTGCTGTTTTTTGTTTGTGCAGAACCACTTTGATCATACAAATCTGAATATGCTCGAAGAAGATGTATTTCCAAAAATAGGCCCAAGCCTCTGGGTGGCTAGCTTTGAGATATCCGCAAGTATCCGCAGGAGTATTACGTCAACCAATGTATTTGTGGTTCCTGCTGCCGTAGAATGAGTCATTAATGTCAGAGTTGGAGAGGACATGGAAGACTCTTACTGTCTTTCCTGCACTTACTCGGGGTCCCTGAACTAGATACAATCAAACTTTGCCCAAATATTAATTTCTCCAACTGCCAAGCATGTTGTGATATTGTTTGGAAGTCGTCTTTGTGTTGTACCCAAAATTGGTACAAACAGATTTCCAGACCACAATGACTAGTGGCAGAGTAATTGATTTATTTTATTGGCCAGATGAGATCAGATCAAAATGACCACCAAGGCAATTCTCAAAGCAATTTGGGCTGAAGAGAATTCAGTGGGGGTTAAGAAGAATGGCAGGTGCCTTGTACATTCTCTCTCCCACTCTCCTGCCCCCGCCTCTCTCTCTCCCTTCCTCCGTCCTCTCCTGGCCGCTGGCACATAAGTGATGTTTAATGAATGGGGCTCCTGAGGCCTCTAACACATGAACCGTGCTGTCAGCTCCATCCACGGGAAATAACCTGCGGCCGCCCCATGATGTAGTGGCTGGAGAAGTGCTTGCGACAGTCCGCCTGTCTACCCCTCTCCTCCCAGGCCTGTGCTAACTCACAAAGTTGATGAAGTTGCAGTTCATCTCCAGACTCCAGCTCTGATGGGGGGGACTCTGAGGAGAGAAAGAAGGTGCAGCTGAAGTCCAACTGTTAATACTGATGCTGATTGGGCTTTTACATGAGATAAATAATTTAACTGGCCAGTAGCAGAACAAGCTATTTTATGCAGTGAAATTATTTTTAATGAATAGGCCTATCTGACATGGACATTGTTTTATGTTATGTTTATTTACAATATAAGCACTAGCCTATCTAATGTGCCACACTGTGGTAATATTACCTTCATTTTCTTTTCTTTTTCCCCCATAGAGAACCATTTCCTCCCTTTCTGTGCCTGAAACTCAGCGTTGAGACCCAAAAGAGATCTCCATCTGCAACCTTTGACACCTCTCCTATCTGCACCTTTATCCCCTTTCAGATGCCCTTCTGCTGGATCACACAGCCAACCACACACCGCAGCATCTTGTGTGATAAAGGATTCAGAAGTCTTCCCCCATATGGAGCTGCCGGTTTGCCCTTAAGACATCTCCATGTCCCTCCACTGTCATATTGCATTGAGACCCATTGTAGTGAAACAAACGTGTATGGCACTGGTGAACCATCTCAGAGAGAAGTAAGCATTTCAGACTTCTGTTCAGGGAGTAGGATGACACGAGATGACTCATGCATAAATCATGTTTCATGGCAGTTAAATGTATTTATTTATCAAGACCTCGTCTAAACTGGTGGTCTTTACTGATATTGAAGTCTGGAACTGAAGTGTAGAACTATGATTGAGGTAGGTTGCAATATTCCCTTGTTGACACCTGACAAACACATTTAATTTCAACAAATTAAGAATAATCAGTTTTATCCACTCCAGATATTATAGTGCATAGTAGTCACCATCGTGCCCAAGAAATGAAGCAAACTACTTAGCTATTCACAGGTGAAACTGCGGTCTTGGTGTGAAAATGGCTGAGGGTTCGGCAGGTTATGACTGTCATCAGCTGGCAAGCAAGAGGCTCTCCGCATGTCAGCAGCGTGTCTCGCGCTCCCCCAAAGTTCATCCGCAGCTGAGGCCCCTCAGAGAATTCTTTCTCTGCCCTTCTGCTGAGACGGTAAAAATATCTCCGAGACGTATCCCGACAGACAATAGAGGTAATACGTAGTGACAAGCGAATAGATCCCAAGATGGGTTTTTTTCTTCAGAGCCTCTCCTCATGTAACGTTAAGAAGGGAACTATGTTGTTTTTCGCTCTCTCTCTCTTGCTCAGCCTGTTGTCATGCCAGTCTTGAGTGTCTCTGTCTCACTGTGCTAACGTTTCAACACCTCTGGCGCGAAGGTTCTGTCAACGTTCTGAAACTCCTTCTACATTAACCTTAAACACACACAAACTCGCAAGAACTGCCGAGCTCTTCTTCAGGCCATAATAGCGTGGGTTACACACACGCGCACACACAGAAACCCCAGTGGTTACATACTGTATCACTGGGATGGGATTGTAGAGCCAGTGCAATGTCTTCAGTTGTAAACATCAGCCACCATTGTCTAGCCTACTGGTGTCTTAAGTGGTTTAAATTCTAAGCTGCTGAGAAGAGGCCATCATCCAATAGGCCCTAGCCTAGGCCTACCTTAAATTCTTTATTGAACTTAATTTAACTACAATATGACTGATCCCTTTCACTTTGCCAATGGACAAAAGCATGAATAGGATGCTTCATATGCTATTCGGATATATTCCAACTACCAAGATAATTTTGCTCCGTGTACCTCACAGAATGAAACCTGCATGTCTTACTATCAGCAAACTGCAATAATGGCAAATGTATCACCCCAGAAACTGATAACAATTTCATGATCTTTGTATAGGCTACATTGAACTTAATGCTTAAGGTGAAGGTATGAATTTCCCAGATAGCAATGCTGCCATCTAGGGGTAAATAGATTCATAGCCATAGACCTGTAGACTAGGCCATAGTGGTGAAATCCATAGAGACTTTAAGGTCTTTGGTATCAGCCTTAGATCTTAATTCTTTGCGTCACCTTCCCCCTTGCACCACTAATTGTCTTTGCCTACCATGCATTTTCCATCTGAACTTCTACAGTGTGCAGATGCTATGACAGGTGGCCCGCCCGTTCAATAACCAGGGCACACACAAGCTGATTAAAACATATAGCTGTGATGTACAGCACTGTTCTGTAAATTGGTTTTGATATTGCTTAATGAAAACATGATATACTGACCCTGGAAATCAAATATGTATGGATGATCTTCTAGCTCCTCTGTGTACTCTCTGAACTGACAGCACCCTAAATTCAACAGATTGATTCCCAGTAAGAAAAGAAACATTGAACAATCGACAGTTGAGCTCTGTTGGGAGCAGCGTCATTCAAATCAATTTCAATTCTATTTGGCATTCTGTACTAGATACATTGTCTGAAATAGCATCCTCATGTTCATCCTCTAAGACCTTTTGCTCTTTTGATGAGGGATGAAGTCATAGTAAAGTCGATGTTGTTATGTTATCGATGTTGTTGATGTTGTCAACATGTTTTCTAATAGTGGTTTGATGGTGATTATTTGTTTGCTTTGTACAAACCTGTTTCCAAAAAAGTTGGTATGCTGTGTAAAATAAACTACAAATCTTGTATATTTAGTTGCAAAAAAGACATAAACAGCATATAATGAAAATATAAGCTCATTTTAAAATTTAATTCAACACATCTCAAAAACGTTGCAACAGGGGCAACAAAAAGCTGCAAAAGTAGAGTAATGCTAAAAAAACAACTTTCCACAACTAATTAGGTTA
This sequence comes from Alosa alosa, assembly GCF_017589495.1. Classification (NCBI taxonomy): domain Eukaryota; kingdom Metazoa; phylum Chordata; class Actinopteri; order Clupeiformes; family Clupeidae; genus Alosa; species Alosa alosa. The sequence goes on from NC_063200.1 coordinate 32,167,938, forward strand.
ACTGGCACCATAATTGTGTATAAAAAGAGCATCCCAGAGAGGCAGAGTCTCTCAGAAGTAAAGATGCAGATTCAGCCTTCTATGAAACCTGTGTGTGCAAATAATGCTACAATGTAAGAATAATGCAAAAAAATAAGGGATTTCATCATCTATATTACAAAATAACATTAAAATATTCAGAAAATCCAGAGAAATATTGGTAAAAAAAAAAAGGACAGGGCTGACAATATGGAAATATGGGACAATATGGGATGACCATGAGGCACATGGCACTGCATTAAAAACAGACTTGTTTCTGTAAAGAAAATCATTGGATGGGCTCAGGAAAACTTCCGATAACCATTGTCTATGAACACAATTTGATGCTCCATCCACAAATGCTGGTGAAAACTCTACCAGGCAAAGAAACCATATTTAGACATATTCCAGAAAAAACCCTGTCTTATTTATTAGTTTATTGATGGACTGAAATCCGTTCTGTGGTTATACCAGGAAAAGCATGGACTTTGCATCCTCCAATCTAAATAGAAGAGGGATCATCCAACTTGTAATGAGCACACAGTTCAAAAGTCAGCATCCATGATGGTATGGGGATGGTGCATTGGTGCCTATGGCATGGACAGCTTGCACATCTGGAAAGGTTTTAAACAGCATACCGGTATGCTGCCATGCAGACAATGTGTCTTGGGAAGTAAAGACCTTGAATATTTTAGGAATATAATGTCAAACTGCATTCTGCACAGTTCTGGCTCCATAGTAGAAGAGTCCAAGTGCTAAAGTGGCCTGTGTGCAGTCCAGACCTGTCACAATTGGTGCATCATGGAATGAAAAACATGATTAAGAAGACCCCAGACTTGAGCAGCTGAAATCCTATATTGGGCAGGAATGGGACAATATTTCATTCTCAAAATTCCAGCAACTGGTCTCAGTTCCCAAAATGTATAGACTTGAGCAGCTAAAATCCTATATTGGGCAAGAATGGGACAATATTTCATTCTCAAAATTCCAGCAACTGGTCTCAGTTCCCAAAATGTACAGAATGTTATTAAAAGAAGAGGTGAAGCAACACAGATGTTTTGATATGTGTTGCTTGCATCAAATTCAAATTTGAACATATATTTTCCAAAAAAGAATAACATGCCTCTGTTTCAACAATTGATATGTTGTCTCTGTACTATTCTCAATTAAATATAGGATTTACATTATTTACAAAACGTAGCATTCTGGTTTGACTTACGATTTGCACAGCATACCAGCTTTTTTGGAGCGGAATAGAACATGGTGTTTAAAGCCACCTGAGGTGTATGTTACAAGAGGTGGGATGGTTACATATTTGGTATGATAATGCATGAATCCTATTTATTGTCAGAAAGTTCAAATAGTCCAGTGTAGGAAATGGAATTGTCCAGGGGGATTAGGAGTTGCCATAGGGCAAGTAGTGGGTCGCTAGGCTGTACGGGCCAGGAATCTGGGCAGGGGGACAGTAATAGGCGATGATGATAGGTCAGTTGTAGGGATGGGACTTCAGGTGAGATGAGGGCCGTTTGACATGCATATTAAATAGTGTAACAACATTGTTCTAATGCAATGTTGAAGATGTAGGCTATATAACTCGTGGAATGCTGTACACTGAAATGACTTAATTAACAAATTAGTGTCTAGAGTGAACCCTTGTGGAAGCCTTTTACTTGTAGTACTGTTGTTCTCTCTCTAGAGGCCTCTCATTCCACTTTAAGTGAAACCCTATAAAACCAGTGGTGGAAAACATATAGCCAGAGAGGGTTCAAGCGGAGCAGTAATCAAGGATCTTTGATATAGCTGTCAGGAAGGTTTGCTTTTAAAGAAACTGGAATTGGAATTAGAATTGGAATTGGAAACAGTCACGAGGCATTAAGTTAATGTGTATCCCTCGGATCAGGAAGTCACATATAAAGAAAAGGATCCGTGCCTTAAAGGCACACTATGCAGGTTTTTAGCTTAATATGCAAGTTTTTTAGCTTCATTTACCTTCATTTAACAGCATTAGAGTCATTGGAATGGTTATATGACTTTTTTCGTGTTGAATGGTGGCCGTCTCGCTTCCCCTAAGCCTGTGGTGAAAAAAACCACCCTTGCAACTGTGGGCCGGCGGGCCGACGGCCTCAGTGTCAGGAAGTATAACGAGTTAAACAAATTGCTTTACTGCATTCAAATACACATACACGCCAGGCACCGGCTAGAAAAAGGTAGCGATGGAGTTTCTCAGACATTCGTCATGACAGAGCCAGCGAAAAAGAAGCAAAAACACAGAAAACAGTGAGGAAATTGCCAATACTGCATAGTTTCTCACACTATACTGACTTTGCACTCATTCACTCCTCAGCACTCATGACCCCCACACACACACACACACACACCCACACACACCTACAAGACTTTTAGCACTTTTACATCCCTCTCCCTATGCTACAGACCTTTTATTTATTTTCTTATTTCATCACACGTCAAAACACACACACACACACACACACACACACACACACACACACACACACACACACACATATCTGACTTTCTCCAACTTTTGCACACTTTTTATTTATTATTTTTGATTTCTCCTCCATCTACCCATGTCCTTGATTGCCTAGCCTTTCTGCCCCCCCCCCCCACCCCACCCCCATCCCCAACACACACACTTACATCATCACTGTCATCACTTCACATACATACAGCACTCCTCTACATACTTGCTGCACACTGCCCCCCCCCACATACACAGCACATTGTCTTCAGGATCTTCTCCAACACACATCCTCTACATACTTACAGCACACTGCCCCACCCACCCCACACACACACACTACACACACACACACACAGTCACTGCTCCACTCCCGCCCACACACACATCTTCACTGTCATCACTCACATACATTACATACAGTACTCTGCTTGCAATAGTAAGTCCCTGATCTCCCCCCCAACACACACACTTACATCATCACTGTCATCACTTCACATACATACAGCACACTGCTTGCTACAGTAAAGCCTCCCCTCTACATACTTGCTGCACACTGCCCCCCACATACACAGCACATTGTCTTCAGGATCTTCTCCAACACACATCCTCTACATACTTACAGCACACTGCCCCCACCTACCCACTACACACACACACACACACAGTCACTGCTCCCTCCCCTCCCGCCCCACACACACATCTTCACTGTCATCACTCACATACATTACATACAGTACTCTGCTTGCAATAGTAAGTCCCTGCCCCCTACATACACAGCACATTATTTCATCAGGAAGCTTCTCCAACACACATCCCCAACATACTTACAGCACACTGCCCCCAATACACAGCACATTGTCTCATGAGGGAAGCTTCTCCAACACACATATTGCACACTGCCCTCTCCCCACATACACAGCACACTATCCCATCTCCCCTGTCATCCCCCAACACACACACCAAGACCCCTGGCAGTTGGGTTAGCCCTTGAGCCGTGGATCTGCCCAAGGTTTCTTCCTTGGTAAGGGGAGTTTTTCCTTGCCCCTGTTGCTCTTGGGTGCTCCTTGTTGGTGCCCCCACCCAATCCCAATCCTCCCCCACCTTTTTTATGCAGCCCTTGCCACTTAATCTACTAAACCCCTCTTCTACTGCACTTTTACCCCCCCTCCCATTAATGCACAAATAGGCTGACACCAGACATAATTTCACTGCATTTCTGACTTCCAGTAACTATATGCATGTGACAATAAACTTCCTTGTATCCTTGTATCCTTGTTTACCTTTAAGAGTGACTTTGTAAAGACAGACCCGTTAGTGGAAACTTACCTATCAGAATCAGACCATGAAAGCTAGTGATGGAATAAGAATATCAGTCAGTTTATCCAGTTTTACCCCTCACCTGCCGAGCAGGCCATACTCCAAAGTTTGTGACAGCATGCAGTTTCAAACCCTTTTATTTAAATTATGCAGCTAGGTTTAGTGTTTCTGTTGGTATTGTGTGTTTGTGTGTATGGGCCCTATCATGACATTCTAAAGCGCATCGTCACTCGTCAAAAGTCTATTCAAATTTAGTAGGATGTCCAGTTCACATAGGGAGGGGTTTTTCTTATCAAACGTGGAGCGCATGGCGCAACAAGGTGTTCCTAGGTTTTTTAATCAGTCATATGGATGTGTTTGGGGCATAACATCATTTTAAACCAATGAGAATGACATCTGTCATTCCCTCTAACAGCGCAAAGCGCGATATGTCAAATAAATGCATCGGTATTTTGGCATTCAATGGCGCATTTGCTGCTTGCGAGACCGTATGGAATGCTTTACTAAAACCTAGCATAGCCTTCATGCATTTGCACTCGTCTAAATTTGAACTTAGCCTGGGTGTTCCCATGCTGCCTTGCGCGCGATTTGATTCACGCTGCTAAGGCAGCCTGGAGACCATGGAGCAAATTTTTCGCCTGAGATAGGGGACCAATCACAGAACAAGGGGGAAAGCAAGACGATGATGAGCAATGCACAGACGCATTTGATAGACATCCGTGGCACCCAATAAACGGATCTGGGCAATACGAGAAGATTAACGTTTGGTTCCCAGACCACGTCTCATTGATAAGTGGTGGCGCTAGCTAGGCTAATTTGAACTCATTGGCAAAGTGAAACTAACTTCACCAAGGAGTCAGTCAACGACAAGACAGTTATATGCAGTTACTTTCACTATTGACTGACAATGGGTTACCACCGAAAACATAGGCTGGAAAAAGCAACACTTACCCTAATATTGCTCAAATGACTGAATAATCCTGCAGAGGAGTTGCTTATATCTCGTGACAGTGCGTCTTCAGCTGTGCTCCATACGTGTCTCTCGCCTCTCCCCTAATCACTTTTAACCGTCATTACCAATTTGCAAATGATGGTGAATAACTACTCATCATGAGATGTACAGTATTTCGTAATATCTTTATTCTAATTATGTTTCCCATTGTAATCGTGCAATTTGTAATGCTTTGCATGAACGTGCGCTGGTGTGCGTTCATGAATGATAGAAGGATGGTGCGTTTTCTAAATCTTCTGAGCGCTCCTGGATATTTGCATCTTGGTTACCCAAAATACAGCCCTATGGGTGCGCTACAACTTGGGGCCTATTATTTTTGGGTAACCAAGATGCAAATATCCAGGAGCGCTCAGAAGATTTAGAAAAATCAGAAAACCCTGAGAGCAAATAATATAGAAAAGTATAAATAATAAAATAATGAAATAAAATAAAATAACAGTAGTAAAACACAGAATGCAATTAAAAATGGCTATAAGTAGTCAGACTGAAAGTAAACCACTGAGAACAGATTAGTCTTGAGTCTTGATTTAAAGGTACACTATGCGAGATTTTCACCTTAATATAACCTTTACGAAGCCAATTTGATGGTAAACGAACTTGTAATAGTAGAATCATTCACCTATAGCCATACAGCACAGCCGTAGCGAGTCACTAACGAGATAACCAGCCATGCAACTTAAAGAATAGCAGCCCGAAGACATATGGCAAGAATCGTGAAACATTACTTTGTCAGATATAGCTCTTTGGAGATAGTTTTTGCCTGTTAATAATCCTTCACATAAAAAAAAAAACATTTCATTGTGTACAGGTGGAACAACCAACGAGACTATTTACAACAGCAGAGTAAAATGTAAATATATCGTGACTCCAGAGGGAGCTCTACAGTCGCCTAAAATACCTGAACCTGCATATTAAAATAGGTAGCAGTTGGTACATTTCTTATATCCTCTGGAAGTTGGTTCCAGAGGTGAACTGCATAGAAGGCAAATGCTGCTTCATCATGTTTTGTTCTAACAGTAAGTTTTATAAGCAAATTCTTCTCTTGGGATCTGAGAGGTCTGGGGGGAATATACTGTATACTGTTCTACCATGTCTGACAATACTTTGGACCCGCTCCATTAAGTGATTTAAAAACATGCAACAGTACTTTAAAATCAATTCTAAATGTTACAGGGAGCCAGTGCAGGGACCTAAGTATGGGGGTGATATGCTCAGATCTCTTGGTTCTCGTGAGAACCCTAGCAGCAGCATTCTGTATGACTTGAAGCTGTTTTGTAGACTTTTTGGGAAAGCCTGTTAAAAATCCATTACAGTCAGGGACGCCTTAATACCACCTGAGGCCCCTGGGCTATCGAGGTTTTTGAGGACATTTATCCTGCAGAGGAGTTGCTGCTTACATCTCGTGACGGTGTGTCTTTAGATGTGCTTCATATGCGCTCTTCGCTATAGACCAGGTTTTTATTGGTCTGTGGCGTAATGCTTTTTACATAGTGTAAGATCGCCAAGACCACACCTTAGGTTGTTAATTGCCACACCCCTGAGCGCATCGTGTAATAAAAGAGAAGGACATGGCGAAAAACTCGAGTGTACGATAGGAATACGCTGTGTGTCGGTTTTTGCGTCGCGAAAATAGGGCCCTTGGACTTAAAGCATGTCCAGCCAAAAGTAAGGTATCTATTTATCAGCGTTCAAGACTGATACGTTTTTGAGTGCATTATGTGTGTTGTGTGTATATGTGTATCCTTAGTTATTTTTGTGTGTGTGTGTGTGTGTGTGTGTGTGTTTTATATCCCTTGTATGTAGTGCTGTTTGCAGCCAGCTGGTGGGCTGCTTGAGTGACAGTAGTTGATTCATTCATTTGTGAACACAAGCTCATTAATTTAGTTTCTTTTGATACAACAAGGCTTACAGCATATTTTAAACTTGCAGGCATCACCTGAGGGGGGAAGCATCGTCCATGAGGAGAACTGCTGAGCTCAGAGAGCCTGACTAATATTACTATGTCACCCCTGAAATTGAGTTCATTTCCTCTGGTGTTGCATTAAACGATGGACCTCACCTGAATCATTAATTATCTCAGCAGTTTAAGGCAGTGCTCCTGTGTGGATGTGTGGAGAGTTTGCTTTAAAAAGGACTTACCAGCAGATGTCACTGTTTCACTGCTGTCAAATTTATACGGCAAGTCATTTTCACCTCTTTGCGACAGTGATTTCTGTGAAAGCTGTGCTAGTTTTAGAAGCACCTTCAAATGGAGTATACTTGCGTTAGGATTAAGTTTGCCTTATGTAATCATATTTGGTAGTGAAAGACGTTTTTCACATTAATGCTAGTATATATTCTTCCATGAATATGGCTTGTTGTTAATGAAAACCCCTCCCTGGAATGTATTGTGAATGCACTGTGCATAGTAAATAACAGCAATGTCCTCAGCCCCCATCCAGGTCACAGAGCTGTTGTGCTGGTCTAGTATGATGCCTCTGGGGTTCAACCATAGTGTGTGCGCGCATGTGTGTGTGTTTCTGCTTGTTGCACAGTTTAACCACCTCCCATCCCCCACCTCACATACCCCCTCTATTACTCTGGCCTGTCAAGCCTCCTTCCAGCGATGCTAGGACTCTTGTCTCAACCACAACCACTAGGGTATGCTTCCGCTGCTGAGCTGAGGTAAGAGGAGTACCCTCACACAGATGCACTTAATACTCCCTGCGGGTCCTCTTACCTCATTCAGACTGCCCATTCACCTACAAAATTGATTTTCTCCTCCTTGAGTGTGTATGTGTATGTATGGTGGCTCTTCTGTTGGATGCAAGCTGCAAAAAGAAAGAGAAAGACCGAGGGGGAAGATGGGATTGTTTGTTGCAGCATGTTTTTTTTGTTTGGGGAGTGCAATCATCTTGCAAAATAAGAAATCACTGGCCTGGTTTTGAGTGCTGTAAGCTTTTGTGAACCTTAATTGTCCTCTCTCTTTTCTGTATACCATATTTATTAAAAAATGATCACACAACCAGACACACTCATGCAAATGTGCAAACGAACATGCAGGAAAAAAGAACAACACACACACACACTCACAGATTGAGAATCATCTCACACAGAAATTAAACAGGCATTTCTTTTGATCCATCTTCCTGTCCCGTTTATTAGATATGATTTATAAACAGCAAACAGTCCAAAAAAAGAGAATGGACATAGAAAAAATACAACAATGGTTTAAAGAGTTTTATTTTTAATATGAGCCTTCTTCTCCATATTTTTATGTCAGCATAACAGGAACAGTTGCACAATGATCTTAAAAAATATTACTCATTTACCACTACTCCTAAAGAGTTTTCCTTCATAGATTTTTCAAATATCAAAGAGTCAAGCAGGTTAATTAATAATCATCATCAATGTCATGATAAAATAGAAAAAATAGAATTACATGCAATCAGGTCTTCGCACAGGTTCTACCAAGCAAGTGAGTTCAGACCATGTGCCATGGGGAGTCTAGCAGTGCTTTTGTACTAGGACGTGTGTGAGAGTTGTGCTATGCAAGAGACCTTGACAAAACAAAAAAGTATGATATACTTGCAAACTCTGACCAAGCCGGAGGTGATAGTCATTCTACACGTTTAACTCATTACGAACAGCAGAGGGCACTGTTTTTTAAAAATAAAAACAGGACATATTTTCATAGAGGTTTTAAAAAAATTTAACAGGAAGTAAAATAAATAGGGACCAAACTCTGAGTAAAAGGTCACTTAAAAGTGCAACTCTGTGCAACATAATCCTACACCACAGGTGACGTTTCAAGATGCCCCTCACTCAACTAACCTGTGCCCTCCTGGCATGGCCCTCTCTCAAAAAAAAACTTGTCCTGAATGCCACTACTGCTGTCGGAGGCAGTTACGTTGGGAAAGTGACAAGAAAATTACTTATTTTTTTATCCATGAAAATACCTTTTAATAAACGTAAAGGAAATATCATATACTCAATGCATTCAAACACACACAGCAAACTTGTTTGCAAGCTTATTTAAGTACCAGACCACACAGCTATTGAGGCAAACTGATCACAAATGTCTATGGACAAAAAGTACAGCAGCTGTGTTAAAACATCTCAGTTCATATTCAGCACAGATATCTAACCTTGGACTTAGAGACTAGTTTAAGAGACCGCAGGAGTACTCTACAATGAACATCAGATGTCTCAATTCACAGTGTTTCAAATCGAACAGTACAGGCCAACACCTAATGTGTATAGCATGATTCCATACAAACTATACTTTTGAGTCGACTTCGCCTTCAAGTTCAGTTATTGCTCAAGTAATTCTACCAAGCATACATTAAAGCACCAGTGGATTTACTTCAGTTGAAACCCATACAGGATAAATCACTTACAGAAATGAGATACCAAATTACAGCACTACAGCATCTCAGCATTAAGACTTTGTAACATAATACTCTGCCTCTTCATCTGTAGGAGTTTTCAGCAGTACAAATTTTCCTTCCAAACAATAAAAACCTTCCTTTATGCAACATTTAACGAAACCATAGGAATATCTATTTTCATAGTGAATTCCACAAACCTGCTGCTATAGAACCTTTTTTAAATTCATTGTGATTTCTCTTCTTTCACATCTGTCAGGAAAAGACTATTATCTGATTGTGGACACTTGGTTTATTTTTTCAAACCACAGTATATTATAATTTCTGAATATAGTTATATACCATCATTTCATAATATATCTCAATGTCGTATAATATAATCAGTATTATATATTCTCATATTTCCATGCATGTATAAATATAAAATCAATCATTTCTTTTGTTTTCCAAAGTAAATAAGCTTTAAATGGAGTTCCTCAACAGATTTGGTTGCATAGGAAAACATATTTTTTCACTTCTAGGACAATAACAAACTGCCTTAACTGAATGGCATCCCAAAGTAGATATGATAGATTAGACCTTAAACCAAACCTAAGTAAAACTGGTCCAAGGGAAAAAATGACCTCCATTCAAGTGCATTGATGCAAGAAGAGACAGCATGACTGTAAGCTATAAAAACAGAAATGGTCTCTATTTCAAAACTGGACCAAGGCATTTCAAATCACAAGAACATGTATGTACAACCATGAAAAAATAATATGTGCTAATCAGAAAAGTAGGAAACTGAGTGAACAAAGATTGGTAACATCATGACGATAAACAAACTAGAAGTTACTTCTATTCTGCATTTGGCAGGCAATATTCTAAATATGAATAATACTGACCACACGCAGATGGGAATATATCTCTTGTGAATAATAAAATACATATATCTACAAACATTTATAATAAATAAGCCCAATATATAGAGATATGTATTGTATCACAATATATATATATGTATTTCTATACATATATATAGATTTGTTTATGTACATTGGAAGGTGCACTTGCTTAGATGATGTCGTCAAGAAGATGAGGGGTGCCTACCCAGTCCAGTGTCCTTGGCTCCGAGGCAGCCATAATCATGCACATGAACTGTTTTCCTGTCCGCTTGTCAATTGGGTAGATGGTAGTGGGTGTAAATCTCCTGTTCCTCTCTACGAACTCACAGAGCTGCTGGTATATCTGTGGGTACTCATGGCGTAGGAACACCCCTCGCATCCTCAGCTCTCGCTGGATGTTAATAAAGCAGATTTCTCGTGCCTTCCTCCCTTCCTCTCCCTCCTTGTCGATGTCGGCCGTCCCCGGCGGTGGCGTGAGGATCAGCGTCTCCATGTCGTTCTCTTTCCGTTGAACCTTCCTTTCTGGGCTGTAGGAGGCCAGAGCAACCTTGGCGTATTTCCTGACAGTTGGGCTCTGGACCCTTGGTGATGGTCCGTCTGGCACTTGATCGCCAACGGCGATGGATACATTCAAGAGGAAACATTCATTGGGATCATACTCCTTCCCAGCCTCCTGCAGATCTTTGCAGTACTCCCCCAGGTTATCTTTGAAGCTGTCTAGTTCTCGGAGTGACAGGTACGTTGGGGACATGAGGAGGCTTTCCAGGCCATACTGAAGGAAGTTTGAAGATGATCCTGGATTTGGGAATCCTAAAAACAGAACGCCTCTCCCCCGAGACAAGTAGCCCACTTTAGCGATTCGGGAGAAGGCTTTATGAACTTCAGTTGTCTCACGGCAGTGCTTGATGATGTGGCGGCAAATACTACCAATGCGTCCATACAAGCAGCTTTCTTTATGGACGTCCCAGTGTTCCCGGCGGCAGTTACGAGAGCAGTAGTAGGTGTAGCAGCTGTGGCAGGATTTGAAGTACAGGCAAGCATTGAACAGTGTCTCAGTCCGCTGACACCTGCTGTTGGAGCACATCATGGTGTCATCTTCATCAGGACTCTGATCTGGGGAGCACTCCTCCGTGCTTCTGGTGGTATCACAGGTGGCATCTATGTCTTTAAAAGAATCTGGGGTCATTCTGATCGAGGTGGGTTGCTTGTCCAGAGGGCAACTGCTCTCAGACCCTGCCTTTGAATCCTTTCTGGCTAAAGATGCCGCTTCCTCATCGTCAATTAGTTTCTTGAGTTGGCCCAATAGGTCTTCGCTATGCCTACCGCTACAAGAAGGCTTGTAGTCAATGACAAGATCCGCTAAAAGCTCATCAAGCTGCTCTAGGCTTTGCTGCAGTGACGAACTGTTGTGTGTCTTTTCTTTGGTAGAGTCCACTGAGCAGGACATTGTTGCTTCCTGTGCGGTTGCATCATCCCGACCTGGAGCACTTCTAGAATCAAGCACATCCCAGCTAGCTGAGCGTCCCTCTGATTTTGTGAGGATTCCTGGTCGAATGTCATTGTCAGTGATGGTGATCTCAGGCGTGACGTACCAAAGCTTTCCTGATGCACTCTTCCCACCTTCTGTCGGGCTCTTGTCAATGAGGGAGTTTTCGGACAAAGACAGGGCTGCATAGCGTCTTGGTGATGTAGATAGGTTGACAACCACAGGTTTTGGTTTGTCCTCCTTGGACGAAGTCTGTTTCTCCTGATTCAGGAGAGTTTCGTAGCTGCGACCTCGTGGTGCAGCTTGAGGTTGCTCTTGCTCCACGTGTGTGTTCAGGATATTGTCCCAGGACCTTGAGTGTTGTCTCGGCTCTTGGACTGGCCTTGCTGCATCAACGCAGGGATTAGCATACCAGGTGGTCAGCACCGGTTCTTGCCTGACTCGGGTCGGAGTGACCTGAGAGACATAAGAGGAAGGGTAATGTGTAGAATAGCCTGACACATCAGAGCCATACCAGTCATCAGGCTGGGGCTGCACCACTCGCGCACGCTGACGGCCCTCAGTGTAGTATGCCCTTGCTGGAATGTGGTGCTCCATAGGGGGTGCATAGGGGTCACCCGTGTAGAAAATGCGTGGGGGCGCCGTCTTGATCTGGTACGTCCTTGGATCATCTCCGTAGAAGGACCTTGCAGGGGGTGTCTGAATAATGTATGGCCCAGGTTCGCTTGGAGCGTAAGGTTTTTGATACACCTGTGGTGGATACTGGCATGTGTCTATTTCAGCAAAATATGGCCGGGCAGGCACAGTATGTACCAGTCGAGTCCTTGGGTCTTGTACATACTGGACTTTGGGGGTGAGGTTTTGGCTGGGAATGCTGAAGTGGTCCTCATGGTAGTAAGTCCTTGCTGAAGGAGGTGCAGGGGTAGCATATCTCCCCAGATCCTCTGCATAAAAGAATTTAGTTGGCACATTGGGGCTGGAATGAGCCCTTCTTTCCCTTCCATAGTATTCCCTCGGCTCCCTTGGAGAAGGCATCCTTTGCATTGGTATCTCCACAGGGTGCATGTAACTGTTTGGCATACTGTGGGAATACTGGTACGCCTGCCTGTAGTCTCCACTGAAGGAGTCTGTGGGTGTCGGTGTCCTTGACATTGAAAAATGACGGGGCACAGTTAGACTCCGACTTTGTCCACTTGGGTACCTCTGCCAAGGTATGTCCATCCTGGGTGTTGCAGGCTTTCGTCCAGACTGCTGCATGGCTGCATCGTCTGGCTTGATGTCCACCCTGCACCTGACGTGAGGGCTAGTAGCAGGCTTATCCGGCCGGCCCTCGTCTAGTCCCTCTGGGGTGAACACTGGGGAGTACCGGCTGGTGTCGGTGCGCTGGGGCTGCAGTTTGATGGGGTGCACCTCATGCATGAGCGCTCTGGTTGCAGCGAATGAGCACTCTCGGCGTGGCGACACCTCAGGCTTCCACTTTGTGTCCCGTGGTAACCTCTGTGTCTCTCTTCCCCTTCTTCCCACGGGCGGGGAGCCTTCAAAGGACACAGGGGTCAGACTGGCCTGTGCCCTTGTGGCACTTTTCGACCTGGCCCTTCTCTTCATGTCTGTAACGACCATTTCACTGGCCATTTCTGCACTGATTGGCTGTGGGGTCAGTCTATGGGTGTAAAGGTCAGGCGAGGAAAAACGATGTTGGCCCTGCTGGCGGCCCAAGGCATTCCAGGCTACATCTGGATGAGCCACATAGCGGTCAGCCCTTCTATGTGGGTACTCCATAGAGTTAGAGTTGAATCTGGGCCTGTCTAGTGACCCGACTAAATCAAAGCTACGGCAGTGCCTCTTTTTGCTCTTGTCCCGATTGTCCTCCAGTGTGCTGGCAGATGGGGAATCACATTGTTCAGAGGGACAGGAGGACTGGGTGTGTGTGGAAAGGGATTTCACTTGTATGTCTTGATACACAGTTGATACCAGTAGATCAGGTGGGTCTGTGCGTGTCATCTTAATGGGACTTCTCTTGTTTTCTCCATTAAATCTTTTCAAGGGTTTTTACACCCTAAGAAAGAGAGAGAGAGAGAGAGAGAGAGAGAGAGAGAGAGAGAGAGAGAGAGAGAGACATTTGATAAGCTTTTGGTTGGCAATGCAGTGCTGGTGCAACATCTAAATTATTTATTATACAGAAACTTGTAAATCAAAATGTAACACCGTTGCACTTTTATAAGACATGTTTCCTAAGTGAACATTACACAAAATAAATATATAAAAGTGTCTAACGCACATTACATAGCTAAGTGTCACAGCACCTCTGTCAAACACTTTCATTTTACACAACTATTTGGTTTGCTGATAATAATACCTCACAGTAAAAGCACCTTCTACAGCTTGTATACCTATAGTCACTTCTGCCATAAAGTGAAAAACCACAAAGGGAGAACACAGTCACACAAAAGTAATCTTACTTAGATGGCCTGAAGAGAAATCACAAGCCATGACCGATTTGTGTTGATTAGTGTAGATTACCGGAAGAACTTGTACTAAGCTTGTAGCCACGTGTTGTCAGACATTTTAATGGTATATTACAACCAAAGTTTGATGTAATTACATACTCATTACAAAACGAGTTTGCAAAAAATCTCAGTGCACCACCATCTGTTCACTGCAGTCACAGTGAGTACTTTAGCTGCACCGTGGACATGCAAACTACATGGTCAGGTTACAGAGGAGGCTTTTTTCAGATGGACAAAACACTAAGAGACAAGGCATTTGAGACCAACCAGATGTAATGACTGCACGTTGGTTTCAGAGGGCTTCTGATAAACTAGCCTCACAACATTTTATTGGCTGCTTTCCAGAAGTGCATTTGAATGGAGCTCTTTCTGAGATGTTGTTTATCTCGCTAGCAGTAATTGCTGGCTGTAGTGCACTGTGAAGCTCTCACTGACATACAGTGTTACGGTGAAGTGAAAGCAGGCCAAACATGAAAAGGGAGAGACATTTTATATTATAACAGCCCATATTCTGAGTTATGTCTGGCCTTGGCTATTACTCATGTTGAGGACGGTCCATTAGCTCATATATTCTCTTGACTTTAAGACTGGTGTCAGCTTCTTTCTGGAGCAAGTGTCCCTCTGTCAGTGCAGTTATTACTTTGCTCCCATGTTCCCCTTTAATCCTCCAGTCTAGAACCCAGTACTTGTCCAAATGACTGCTTGTCAAACGTATTGACAATTGTTGCCAGGTTCTGAACTAATATCTGATCCACTTTCATTTCATTGAGTTGACAGAATAAAATTATTGTCAGCCCTTGATTAGCATAAAATAATAATAAAATTATAGGCATATAAAGTGGCTTGCAAAGGTTTGTGCACCATTGGTCAAAAATTATTAGTGTTTGAGTAGAGGATGAAGTTAAATCTGAAACAGTTTTCAACATTTAAGCAAGATTACTTTATGACTTTTGTGTATACTGTAAGTGTAAAGTGTTTTGCACCATGCAAACGTGTGGGCAACCCAAGAGATTTGGGCTCTCAGATCATTTTTTAACCAAGATCCCAGAATCAGCAGCCATGGGCCTACAGTAGCACTCTGAAAATTAGCATAAATGCCCACAAAGCAGGAGAAGGCTGTAAGAAGATGTGAAAATATAGCCCTTGCAGTACCCACACACAAGATGAGCAGCTAGGACTTACTGAGGTGAAGTGGTAATGGAGTAAATGACACAGCAAGCAAGCAATGTGGATTTTGGTGGAGTGCAAATTTATTTACAGTGCAGGAAAAAGGAGTGCTCTGACAAATAGCAAACAAAAAAGAAACAAAACAGAATCAACCAACAGGTTTCTAATGTCATAGTAAAAGTTTTTACTTCAGAACACACAAGACAACCTCACAACAAGTTGTCGCATCCAAAATACACTCCCAGACTCAAGACCTCTCCTAGACTCCTCTCCCAAGATTCCCTCCAAGACTCCCCTCTAGCCGAAAAACCCTGGCTTTGAATAAAGCCACCAATTGGCCTAAATTGGTAGATAACCATATTTAGACAGAAACATAATTTAGACATACATTAGAACCATAAATCAACATACACCATTAAAAATAACATTATTATATATTCTTGATTAAATAAAAATAACACTGCAATATACAATTATAAAAGTACATCACCACCCCTGCACAATCAGCCACATTCCCTTACCCAATTACCCAATTACAGGGTGCTCGTGTTCCTTGGGGGAAAGATAGTTTAAAGATAGTAGACCAGGAAGTGTAAGCTGTAAGTGTTTGTTAAGCTAGTGCCTGTGTGCATGTAAGTGTGTTTCCATGATTGTGCGTGTAGGAGGAAACCAGTCAGTTTAAATGTTGCGGGAAGGGTCAGGGGGGTTAGTGAAAAGGAGGGGGTACCTTTTCACAGAAGCTCAATCAAAGCTTCTTTACACTATTTACAATTAAAATGAACAGGAATAAGATACATGCTAAAAACAAGGCTATTTAAAACATATATAAAAGCAATAAAAGTGAAATAGTACAAGAAAACAGGATTACTATTAAACTCCAAAACACCTTCAAGATTTAGCAGACTCAGAAATGGTGGTCCACAGTTCTGGGGACACCTGCACAATATATTGTATGTCCTCCGTGGGAGTCATCAGAGGAAAAGAAAATCTTGTGTCCCCACCACATCATTCAGCATCAGAAGTTTTCTAAATAATCATCTCTATGCCTTTTTGAAGGCTGTTTTACACGCTTATCTTTTCACAGTAACAGACATTTTGACCCTGGGTGTATTCCTTTATCATTGACAATAAATACCAAATTGCTCAGCTCATTTTCAAGGTCTCATTGTATTACATAAACTTAAGCAAAACTCTAATTGGTTTGGGAATGTTGGAAAGAACACCAAGTTAAAAGCTTCTGACAATTAGAAGCCAGATTTCAAAAAGACGGGAGGTGGGTTTTGAGTGCTACCTAAGATCCATCCGTATGCATTATTTGCTGTATCAAACCACCATCTGAAATTGCATAGTGAGGGAAATTACAGGGCACTGCTGCCACAGTGGTATCATTACCACCCAACTCATACCAAGGTACTACAGTATGGTTGCTAATGGATGCAGTTACCTCAGCAACAGAACAGTATATGACTATAATCATTTAAGAACGTATGGCAAGACTTCACAACGCCCTTGGAAGAGAGAGAATTGTTTTCTATCTCAGGGTGGAGGAAGCATTCTGTCACCAATTGAATCAAGAGTGATTACTTCAACGAAATACTTAATAGGCTGAATCCAAATTTCACAAAGGAACACTTGGTTGAATGGAAGCACATCCTCTGAAGTTGGGGTTTAGAGGAAAAAAGCACAAGAAGCACAGTCTAAAAATATCTTCCTCTTGCAAGTTCTGGGCCATCTTGTCATTTCTAATGGCTCTGGATTTCATGGGACGAGGCTGTCAGGGACCGAAAGTAATCATATTATTCAATTCCTGACAACTCTGACATCAAAACATCCAGCAAAAGCTTAAAAATACCCCACCCTTAAGTAGGAGCTATCACAGAAACTTGGCACACACTAAACAGTAATGCTTTAAAGTAAAATATAAAGAGAATGGCTGGTTGTGTGCTAGAGTAAATTGGTACTCTGGATAATAAAAATTATATGAATGCTCATACATTGTCTTCACATGACAAGTGTACCATGCTCTAGCTCTAGAGAGGCTGTTAAGAGCAGTCTTCCCACATTCAAGGTGGAGATTTAACTACAATAACTAGCAGATGCTTCAGCAACGTGCTGTCAGCCCGGCGAGAGCCTTGACATCACCAGCGCGAGGTAAGAGGGCGTCCTCTCGGGGGACGCGGGGGTGAGTGAGGCACGCGCCGCACCTGTGCATGGCCACCTGCATCATAGCAACATCCCCTCATTAGAGCCTCCGGGGAGACCACTATAGGCTGCCAGATGCCCCAGAATTCCCCTCACCACCACATCTTCGTTTCGCTCTTCGTTTTCTCTCTCTCTCTCTCTGTCTCTCCTCCTTTCCACCACACTTGATGATCAAGGTTTCTACCTACCACAACAGACGTGCGCCCGGCTGTGCACCAAACACAGACCATCAGAGCAACAATGCGCATCTGTAAGGCCTCCTGTCGACCCGCAATTCAAACAGGCTCTGCTGATTACGATTCTGTGCTGAGGGGGAGAGAGAGTTGAGGACAGGCTTGCTGTGAAACAGCAGTGCGTGCTTTCCACCACTTCAGCCTATTCAGCACAGTACTGCATAAACCTTACTTATTGACAGGTCTTTCAGCCCCGTGGAAACACAGTTCAGCCCCTAGCACATTTCGCGCATCGCCAAGCTTTCAGAAAGCCTGTTTAGGTTTTAAATTTGCTACACGGAGAACAAGTTTTCGAGACTTTCAGGCAATCGAGACTGCATCACCCAAACAGAGGAGGAAGCGGAGACTCCTGAGGGAGGTGTCTTTTGTCACACCCCTGTCATATGCTAATGTGGATCCTGCTGCCGTACAAACATCCCCTCCCAAGATGTTTACACATAGAGTCTCAGTTGGCACCTTCACATGATCTCTCCTGATCATAAGACTGTGAGGTGTGTTTGTGTGTGTGTGTGTAAACAACATGCCTCTTCTGCGATGAGACTAATCCAAGACACACATAAAAACCTGATGAAAAAGGAGAAAACGAGGCCGCATGACACAGTAATTTCCGAGGAGTGCGCTGTCTGGATCGGGCTCGCACGTCGGGCCCGGCGGCAGCCGCAGGGGGAGCGTGCCGGGGCTCCCGTAATAGGATTAGCCCCTTCACTGTTTTGCAAACAGCTCAGCACAAGTGCAGGGGGAGCGGCGAGGAAGAGGCAAGAGGAAACGCTTTTGCAGTTTGCAGCGAGACGGCGGCGTGATGAGAACATTGGCGGTGACTCACGGCACTACGTGCAGTCCTTGTGGTCCCTCCAGGCGCTTTCGCATTGTGGAGCTCCCTATTTATTTTTCTACAGGCACCACTGTATTTGCTCTTTCCAAGTTGGAAATGCCAAAGTGAACAGTGAAGACAGGCACATTTTTTGCTGACACTCAGTCAAGCCGAGCGCAAAGTGTAACATGCTTTCTACGGGCTAATACATCACTTGCTGATTATGTTCCTCACCACGTCTTCATTTAAAATTATTTTGATAGTCCTCATTGGTTTGTTTGAAAGGCTGATTAATGTTTAAATCAGTACTAACTGGTTCGACATTCCCTATGGTCAAAAAAGGGAAACACTGGGTTTACATCTGATGCAAATAATGAGACGATCCTTAATCTAGATTCATATTTATGAATCCATCAGGTTCTTTGAATTGCTTTTTGCAGTGAAAGTGTTGCCCTTGCCATCACTGACACAGTGCTTCAGTCACTTTCCTGTGTGGAGATGCTGATGTGAAAGTCTTCTGCGGTGCCTGCTGGGCCACTACTTCAACCCTTTTAACCTGTTCGGCTCTACACATGGGTGTGAATTATTTAATAGGAGCTGCATCTTGCATCTTCCATTGAGCATCCTCTACCTCCAACAGACATCAAACATACTTCCTCTCGGAACATGGATAAGACATTTATCAGTCAATTAGTCAGTTTATCTCTGCATGTCCTCCATTTCTGATTTCTGTTATGACGTATAGGCTTTTATTTTTATCTGTGAAATCTCATAGGAGAGCTTGGATGGCTGTGACTGTTTTCGCACTGGACATTGCTAAAAAAACAGACTGTGGTGAATGAATGCTGCTGATGATTTAGCAAATACTTAAGCCCTTGTTCAGCATCGATATACCTCAAAATGGGAACTGGCCATGTCATCGGCTATGCCTGCTGGACCTTCGATCTACATGTGAGAAGACTTGTGGGTAAGGCACTGAAACTCCTTTCTGAGAGCATTTATGGCCTGCCGGAACTCTCCGGTGTCCTAAAGTGATAATAATGAGCACTTAACACATCTTATAGCTCGTTGGCCCCTGGGTCTCGCCTGCGGAGGAGAGGGGCATTGTCATTGTCATGAACACAGCAGACCTTCGAAGGCAAACAAAAGCCAAAAGTCTCATTCCCCTCTGACTCACTGGTGTCATACCACCACTCATCGGGCAATCTGTGCCAATCGGTGGCCTTTCGCACAGCATGGATTCGGTCTTCTGCCAAATGAGTCGGCCATCAAAGGAACCCATTCTGTGGCCTGCCACTCCATTAGTGTTTGTGTAATTAGTCTGTTTGTACCGGAGCACAATGGCTTGTCCTCTGAATGGATCCACACATTACCGCCCTAAATCAACCGTCTCGATAAAATAACTGTAATAAAATCTATGGATGTCAGATATAATTGTCCCGTACACAAAGCGTGATCCAGACAAGGGAGGAAAAATGCTGGTAGAAGCATGGGGTCCTTGTGATCAGGAGGCTGGGAAGCAGGGCAGAGGTGAGGCCCAGTGCTACTGTATTCCGGCCAATCGTCCGGAGAGCGCCGCGCTGTGACATTCACTCAGTAAAATGATGATGACAGGCACCATACTAATGTCCTTCTATTGGCTCTCTCCTGGGAGTTCTCTCTCGCAGGACCATCTGTTGAGGCCTGTGATCTGGCAATCGTGACCCACCCTTGCAACACACACACGCCCACACACACTCTTAAAGAGTAAGTTCCTTGGAACATTTCATAGTTTTGCCACATTCACAAAATACCACTGTTTTAGCTATGGTGTATAATGTGCAGGCCTATAATGATCCATTATTTGAACCGATGTACCCCATATTTAAGTATGAGATCCATTTAAGTATTCAATGAATTAAGATGGATATATACCTCTCTCTGGCACAAAGCAAATATAAAGTAAATATCTTTAAATAATATATTACACAATATTGTGTTCCATTCCAAAGGCCAAAACTTTTTAGCATTGTTACAGTTTTGGTTCAACATTAAGCCATTTAGACCTAAGTGATCTGAAAAACGTCAACCTATTAAGAATAATTTGCTTTTAGCACTTATATTATGATCATTTTTCAAAGACTCTGACTTGGTAGTGTGAGAACTGGGTAATAAAGAAGAGAAACATAGTCAGTTATTGGTCTCAGTTCAGTCAAATAAAACCACTGTTTATAGGCAGAAAGACGATAGCGAAAAAGATCTGCCTGCTGAAAACACGGCCACACTGTTTTTACATGGCCTGATGAAATCGAGATCTGCTTCACCATACTGCTGCAAAAGATTGTGTGACAGTGACGTCTGGCTGAGAAGCTTTAATTGCTAATGCAACAGCATAGCGACTGAGGCGATGTGTTTTTGTGAAAACCCACAACCACTACATCCCTGGCATGTGCCACCAACAGAGCAAATGCTGTTTCATCATCACCAGCGGAAATCCAATCTGACAAGATAAAGACCTCTATATTAACACTGTATTATCCAGCCATTAGCATTGACAGCTGTCCACTTGTCCATGGGGGCGTGGCTGGTGAGTACCCCTACTCATGCATTGCCACTAATCATACTGACATCTGCCAGACTTTATCATAAACCTTCAGGTTTATGCTTTTATGGTCATTTGACCTTGGACTGATCCATCCACGATCTCACATTATCCCATAATATACTTTCCAGATTCAGCTTATCAATAGCCACAACCGAAAACAAGGCAGTTTTCTATGGAAGCCTGTTTCCGCCACTTGGACAAAAAATTAAGTAAAAATTCAGAGATAGAAATTGCAATAATGAGATGCAAAGTATCTCATAATTCTGATTTAGACCTACTACATCATACTTTTTACTTTTTAATCTCAGCATATTTACTCAGTATCTAAACATTTTTAGTATCACTTTACTTTAGTGGCTGTTTGGCAGAAATGGGCTTCTGTAGTTGCTGCGAAATAGCCCTCAGCCCAAATCCAATTCAACTTCAACTTAAGATCTCAAAATACTGTGTTTTTCTTGTCACTCTATTCTTATCTCACCCTATTTATCCTTTGGGGAGAAGAAAATATTTTACAGAGCCACTTTCATAAACCTATCAATATTACATTTAAAACCCATCCTTCACTTGATGACAACAAAGACCAGAGGATGACATAAATCCAAAGGAGAGTCAATGTCTTGATATCCAGCAGCCTTCTTTACTATTTGACAAAGTATATACAACATTCTTGCCTTTGGTGGGCTATAACAGACATTCTCATAACCCTCGGCTAATAACCCATTGATGGCTCACTCCGGATCGCTTAACCTTGTCTTCTTCTTTGAAGGCCTCACAAGACAGCGCTCCCCCCTTCCTTGTATCAGAAGATATGGGGAGATCAGGCATGAAGTGGTGGTGGCTGGACTGCCAAATCACTCACTATTAGTCTCCCCCTCCCTCCCTCTCTCGGCTTGTGTTCTTTTCTCTTCTCCCCTCTCCTCGTCTTCTGACTAGTCGTGTTAAATCCTCTGGCATCCGATTCCCTGCCAGCGTTCTGACCTGTTTATAGCCTTGTCTTGGTCCAATGTCTGCACTGTCATTCTCTCTATGACCCCCAGGCCTTAATCTCACTAATCCACTCACGCCCCGGTATCCAACATGCAGTAATTTAATAGAACTCCACGGTGGGGATCAGGACACTCCATCCGTTGAACAAACATTGTTGTCTGTTTTTTTTTTTTCTTCTTTACAAGGACAGCCAAATCCACAAACACCATGCAGCATCCAATAAAAAATGTCAGATATAAAATGTCAAACAGTGAAATATGGTGAAATGCTATCAAAGGAACATTAAATAATACTCCACTCCAGCATGTACCCAAGCAAAATTACTTGAGGTTGTTGTTGTGCATAATGAGCTATAGAGCTTTCAGTTTGAAAGGTTTCCAGGCTGGTCATTTATATGCTATTGAATACCCCACCCAATGTACACTGTACAATGTGTGATTAGGGGTGATATTAATCTTTCTTTTGAGGTTGAGACTCCCTGCCAAACTTTCGCAAACACAAATTTGTAATGAGCAAATTAGCAAAAGCTAAACAACCAACAGCAATTTCTTCATAGTAGTCTTTCACCAAACCCTGAAATCAAAGCTTGTACTCAATTCTCAATGTTGACATAGAAAGACCTCAGCATGAATCGTTTAACCACAGTCTGGAATTCTTAGTCTCTCCATCATCCGGCTGGAGCATGTCCGTAGGCAGCGAGGATGTGTGTGTGTGTGTAGGGGTGGGGGTGGGGGGGGGGTTCAAAATCCCATCCCTCAGTGTGTCGCAGGAGGCTTCCCCTGCACACACACACACTCTTCCCCCTCCTCCTCTCCCCCATCTCTCTCACCCCCACATCCATGGGCTATGCAGCTGGTTCTGTGAGTCAGAGGGCTGCCTTTTTTACTCCATGCTAACGCATGGCAGGGACCCCGGCACAGTGTGTGCCACTCAGCGAGCCACCGCCAGGCCAAGCCTCCGTGGAGAAAGCTGGGCTTTGTTGGTGCCTCATGACCCATATCATCACAGCTAAAAAGGGGCATGGGCGCTGAGGGCAACACATCAAAGCTCTCATCCGTTCTGTATGATTGAGAGCGAGAGAGAGAGAAAGAGAGAAGAGAGAGTGAGAAAAAGAGAGAGCCCTGAACTCCCTTGGTCCTTCGTACGGCCAGGGGGAGGAAATTGGACTAAAAATATCGGTGTACGTCTGTGTTCTGCAAGCAGCAGTGCCATATGCTTTCAGGCCAAGGCATCATAGGGATGGGTCGATACTGATCCTATCACAGGCCTCTGCAGTGCCAGCATATACAGTACGGTGGCTCGTCGCAGACAGGCAGCAGGGGAGTGTGTTTCCGAATCATGTGTCTCAGATGCCACTTATACTTCTCTGGTTCCCCTCTGTGGGAGCGTCCATCTCGACCAGCAAAATGTGAGTTTGGCCCTGATAGGACATTATAGTGCTGTGTGTCATCATGGTATGAAGACTTGTCTGTGTTCGAACTGAGAGTGTCTACATAAGGACAAGTTCACTGGACTTTGTGTGTGTGTGTGTGTGTGTGTGTGTGTGTGTGTGTGTGTGTGTGTGTGTGTGTGTGTGTGCAAGTGCATTTGGTTGTGCAAAGAGAGAAGAGAACAAAGAAGGGACTTGGACAAACACATTGACAGTGGATAAAAGTGAAAGTTACTGCATCAAAATACTATTAAAACGCATAGGCTAGGTCTACCTCACACGGATTTGCCAAGAGGATGAAGTCCTTACAAACCTAGCCATGACTATTCAACTATATTTATCAGTTGAAGAGTCAAAGTCAGCTCGAGTGATGCATGCTCGGGTAGATCCATACAATTTAGCATCCGCCACATCAAGTGTGCTCTAAGAGCATGACGTATACTCCCTCAGCATCCTCCACCACGTGACTCGCGCGAGCCATTTCATCACGCTCGGTTTGAGGTTAATCTAGTTGTAACACTGGGATGCCCACAGAAGTGTATTTTCCCTGTTCTACAATCACGTGATCTCTAGTAACGCAGTTAAAAGACAAGCGAATCTACAAGGAATCAGGCGTCGAACGATGCATCATTATTGTAGGCAACTATTAAAGCGGGAAAGGCGAAGAAGCACACTTGCTTCCATGCAAACGTGACTAAAGCAAATTAACATAAAGGAGTGTATGAAGTATAGTTCTGCAGTGTCGTTATATGTTAATACATCAACGTTTACTGTGCAACCAGTTATAATGGACAAATTGTTATTGAAACAGAGACAGTGCACTATTCACACACTCAAGCAACGTCTTGCGCAGCACATTCATTCGTGTAGGGCAGAGCTTTGACAGATGTGCGCACCTCTTCAAAACTACGAAAACTAATTTAATTTGCATCGGCAAAGAACCCATGAAATAACTGCATCTTGATGAGCGCACTCTAGTGTCCTGTCCTCACGTATCGTGAGTGACAATTATTCTCAGGTTAGAATACAAAAAAGAGAGATTTCCATCAACTGAAATTCTGCTTGGCAATGACAGTATAACAACGATGCACATATGATGCCCATAACGATTTGGACAGGACCTTACCGTTTCGTTGCAGTCACCATACATATATCCATGTTTAAAATACAAGCGGTGGCGATGCTTAACGTTGTGGTAGGTGGGATATTGCATTTTATGAGTAAAAAACCGTTTGTAATCCGTCTTATCGGTCAACCATGTCGTCTTCCGCGCCTCATCCTTCTGCTGTGCGTATGTTTCGCACTGCATACGTCGGGTTACTACGCGCTCTCCCGGCTTACGGTGCTTCCAATGCGTCTAATATGCATTTAAAAGGGGCGTGCCAAATGAGAGAGAGGGGGAGAGAAAGATGGTGTATCATGTATGATGATAACCTACACACTTGCTTGCACTTTTCAAGATCTCTTTTCACGATTTAAATGTATTACAATTATTTGATAAAATTATTCAACAAAGTCCATGTAGACTCTGCAACCGAGTGATGATCTTATCTCACAGTTGTCATTTGCTTACACATGTCTCGGTCTAAAGAAGAGTCGCCTAATGCATGATCAACGACATTCATAACCAATCATGTGAGTGATGGAGCATATTATAACTGTAGATATCAACAACATGTCCTCTAGCACCGTATGCTCTGCTACTACATTACCTCATCACAAACCACACTCTGCACTAATAACCCACATCCACATACCTAACTGAAAATAGTGCTCTATGTTTCCACTGTTATCATAAGTTGAATAGACTTCTCCCCCCTCTGGTTTACAACGGAAATGAGTCGTGCAGTGATGAAGTTTTTAGTTCATTGGTGATAAGCAGGTGATAACAGCCACCTAGTTCCCTTGCACCGTGTGGGGCGATAAATGCTATCGTGCTTTCAATGTAATATTTCAAGAGACTATTATATAAACGTTTCATATGAACATTGGAATGCAATAACTTTGTGCCTTTATACATTTAAATTTTCTTGATCAGGTATTGGTATTATATATTATATATTATTATAGGTGTTCATTCTAGTTACCTGGCTTAAGTCATTCCATGTTATATGTATCCTATTTAATATGAAATGATTTTGAATGGATCCCCCATTTTATTTCACAATGTAATGTTCATTCTATCCAAAGCGAACCAATCAGTCTGCATTATCTACTTCTCTGTCTACTCCAAGTTAGGATAAGATTCAAGACAATGCAGTGTAGTGTTACACATCAGCTTCCTCTCATGGGCCCAGTCATTCAGTCTTACACAGACAGCACCAGTGGGACCTGCCTTTGGTGATGGGATTACCCAAAGACAGAAAAACTGCTCACCTCTTGAGCTGAATGAACTTGTGCGTTTCTCCAATGGCAATTATTTCAGCATGTCGCCTCCGCCATCTCGCTCATTGTAACCACACCTGACAGTTTGTCACCTGGAAGCCGAAATGACCTCATTCCTTTATGAAACCCAAAGTGGAATTCAGATAGCTAGAATAGAATATTGGCTATAACAAGCAAACGCTAAATTGTGGGTGGGAGAGCTTGTCTGGAATATATCCTATTTGTTTGCAGTTATGAGTTGGAACAAATCCTTATTGTTTATTTGCAAAGAATTACCCATAAAACAAAATTAGATATATTATAGGTGTTGTACCTATAGGAAAAACGGTGTCTGTTTTGTATTCAACTCAATATTGCGACATTATTTAATTACTGGCAATTGAATTGTCATTACCGACAGAATGGTTGCAGTTGTTGTTGTGTGTTGGCTATGACCTTGACACAGACGTCCTGTCCAACTCCATGTAGCCCACTCCTTCCCATGAGCGGGTATTTAATTCCCCAGGATCACTGCAGTGTGCCGGGCTTCCAAGCCATAGGAGGATCCAGTGCTGAGATATTGATCTGATTCTGGGCAGAATGAGAAAATCTGCTGAATGGCACACACCTGCTCACATATCATGCGCCCAGGGAAGGGCTCGCATTTATCTGGGGCATGATGTCAATACATAGCCAGGATACACACACACACACACACACACACACACACACACACACACACAGGACCACACATGTGTGCACACCCACATACACACATACAAATATGCACTCACTCTGTATGCACAATACAGTTACACCCACATGTATGTGACATCATCTGGATTATGCACATACATGCACACAGACACACACACACTCATATACAGTACATACATAATAAAATAATTAGGGGCTGATTGATGAACATCCATGATTTATTCATGTATTCATTAGTACCCAGTGTGCATGTATACTGTCCAAAGGAAAGCTACCCATCAAGGTAATCAGTGTTAAGTCAACATTAACCTCCAGTGAGTGGTGACCAGACGATGGAGGGTTTCCCCTCAGTAGTGGCTGCTAATCTGTCTCTCCGGATGCCACGCTTGTGGCTTGGTCATGCATTATTAAATCGCCCTGCATGGTCTCTGAGATGGGGGGGCTGCTGCGACTCACCAGCCGGCGCCGCATGTCCGGGGCCAGCCATTGGCAGAATGGACGGCATAATGAATTGCACTGGTCAGCAGACGAGTAGGAGAGGGGAGGGGTGGCACATCTTCACTAACATGCAACCCATGTTAAGGCACAAGCTGTGGAGTGAATTGATTGATCTGCTGAATGGCAGTCCTGTAATCCCCATGTGTGCATGGCTCATTCCATTTCATTCATCCATCATCAATATAAGGGCAGAGCATGTGACTGTCAAAGCTGCATGTGTAACCTTGGTCAGTTACGAGTGATTGTAAACTCAGACAGCTTTGACTCAACTTATTACGCTTTAAAATTAAAAAGAGAAATTCATGTGGAGAATAATTCCATCAAGGCAAAGTGGAAATCACTGTTACAGTAGTCCTACTGTTATTTTAATTACAGGAGACGGTAAATTCCTAGGGCTATACAGTAAGTAGAGGATTTCACACTGTGGCCAATCAACAACCAAGCCTACAGTATTTACCATCAAAAACAGAATCACTAGCAAATTAACCAGTGTGGGCAAAAAACATCACCAACAGAACATTTCAAGCAGGCACCTTCCTTCATCAGTGTACTGGAATATTACTGGAATATTCTAATATCACAACAATGCTTCTTAGATGAGCAAAGCCCGAGCCTTGGACTTTTTAAATGAATTTACTACACTAGTTACCGCATGTATCTGTGTCTCATTGCTTCGCCACAGGAGTGCCCCAAGGATCAGTGCTGGGGCCCCTTCTCTCTGCCATGTACAGTACACCATATCACTAGACCTGATTATCCACTCGCATGGCTTCTCATATCATTGCTATGCAGATGATACCATAATATATAAGTGTACATATTGTGAGTGTACATTTTGTGAATGTGGATAATACAGTGTGATTTTTGAATGTTAAAAGTTGCAATTGGTGAATAAACTCTTTTGAGAGGTGGATAAACTCTAATAAGAGAGACCATATCTAACACAACACGCCAACCAGCTCTTGGTACACACCATAGTCACGTTGGATAAAAGCATCTGCTAAATGAATCAATGTAATAAATGTTAATTTACTAGTAGTACATCTGTGAGCTTACAGGCTTCCTCAGTGAGATGGCGGCTGCCATCCAGACCCAGTCCTGGCTGGTGTGGCCATGGTATGGGGTCAGCCCTTAGCCATCTTTGAAGAGATTAAACCCCCCACAGAGACCACTGAGTGATTTAGGAGTTTCTAGGCCTCTCTGGACTTCATCAATTCTGCTTGCAGTTGTTGTTCATACCACGGTAATGTCCTGGTTGAATTTTCTTATTTCATTTACGTGTTGAGATGACAGTGATTTGTCATGTCTAATTTGCATATAAATGTATTTACACTATACACACTAATACACACACACACACACACACACAATCAAACAGCACAAATGAGCAGACTGATTACTTTTGCAACATGATGCTTATCAGTTGTCAAGGGCATGATAGAATCTGGGCTCACCATGGAATTGGTGGATTTTCTGTCTTTAAAATGCACAACAGATTTTAGTGAGGATTGTATAAATCCCATCTACATTGAAACATCCCATTGGGTAAGACACAAAGAGTCCTGCACAGCCGGATTAGACCCCTTTTGGTGGATGCAGTTTATGATTATCATTAAAGGTCACCATGCAGTGTTTTTTGTTTTACACAGTTGTAGAGAAACCCAACTTGGACGGCGTCGAAAAATCATGCTGCCTTTGCCATTTTCATTTATATTTCACAACCTCTCCCGGGTTTTTTAGGCGGGTGGAGAGCGAAGTCGTGACAAGCTAAAAAAAAAAAAAACGTTCTGAAGAGCCCTTGGTCCTTGTAAAGCAGTAGGTCCTAAAAAACGAACCTCCCCATTCTGAGCAGCTATCTGCCTCATTTTGCATCATGTTTTTCCTCATGATGGCAAGGTACTCTACAAAAAGTATCGAGTGTGTGTCACGCTGACAGTACTCTGCCTTTGTGATGCATTGCCTGTTATGTAAGAGGCCTGAAAGTGGCACCGACTGAGCAGGCTCAGACCCAGGATCAGAAGGGGCACTTACAAACAAATCAGCCCAGAGAAATGCTGCTCTGATGAGCAAAATGAAAAATATAAAATAAGTCTTTAATGAATTGGCGGCACCAAATGTTGTGATGGTGCACAGTGGAGTTGATTAGAGAGTTAATGAGGCAGACAAGTTATAGGGACACTTAAATAAACACAGAGATGCAAATTGACATTCTAAAAATGCATCACAAACCCTGTCTCTATTTCATCCACAGAAAAACGAGGGTGGCCTGCCATTTTATTTCATTTTCTAAAAAACACATATAGTGATTTCTCAGGGATCTATGATTTACTTTGTGATTGGTCAGTATTTAAAATCACCCCATAGGCCAATTGGAATAGCTCATGACCTACCTGGCACCAGAGCAAATCTTGGAGCCTATCACTAGAAAAATTCACTGAACCAGAACCCATGCTGTAGAGAGAACCCATGCTGGCGCCTCTATTCATCCAGTAATGGGACTGTCAGCCAATTGAAATATCCTGTGCATGTCAATTGCAGCGCTTCTGGGCCCTGAAATGGAAACAGGGCCAGTTCAGAGCGGATTATGGCAAAACTGAACCAGAGGGGAGCCTGGGACTGGGACAGAGTGGCAGATTTGAGCGCCTTGAAGCAAGCAGCCAAACGGCTGAACCACAGATGTTGGATGAGCCTCTGTTTTCTCTAATTATTTGCACTTGAAAGAATTACTTGCAGCCTTTTCATAGGAAAGTCAAAATGGCTAGAGCTCTGTACTTTTTTGTAATCATTAACCAGCACAACATTTTTTTGGGACTGATCACCTTGTTAATCCTCTTTCCCTTAGTGTTTCTGTTTGCTCCTCTGCTGACTAGGAAAATTGTTCATTATTCCTGCCAAAATGTCCTCTCCTCTCTTCCCTTCTTTTGAGATCATCCGTAGGGACACCACTCTAGGCCATTTAAAGCCAGTGACTGGATTTCCTAGACATCTGGTCCTCTTGATAGCCAGTACACTAGATGTTATAGAGTCAATTCCAGCTATATATTATAGTCACCAATGATCTCTTTCAACTATAATCCAAATGGCAACTATATAGTCACACATTAAAGACGTGTGCTAGATTTCTTGGTTATTATAAACACCACAGGATTATCTTAAAATGATGAAATAAATGAAATATGCCTATTAGAGTCTACTATAGCTTAGGTGCCAGTGACCCAGATACTGGGGAGAGGGCGGTCCTGGTCCTAATAGAAATAGGTGCTGTTTATTCACTATGGTCCATGCCATATTAATTAATATTTAGATATCGTTGGGGTTTGATACCTCTGTAAAAGTTCTTTTGATTCTCAATTCCCTGCTCCCTATCTTTTTCAGTCAGTATTGAAGATTATACAGCATGTGGCACCTCAATGCTCTATATTTGGTCCTATATTTATTATTTGTCAATGGTCAAAGACCAAATAAACAGAGATAGAACACATGTTTTCAACCCACTTACCACAATAACAGGTTTTTCACTGGTGTCTTAATGACACACAACTCAATACTGTATCTGGCTGGTAAACATTTAATAAGTTAATAACCTGCTCAAAATATGAACTCAGTGACCACTTATCTGAGATCCAAAGCAATGTATTTACTTTGGGTAACTATGAACTGTCTAAAATTGAAGTATTTGTACTTCTTAAGCAAATGTTAACAAGAGTACTGAATTGCGTGCATGTAACTTGCTTTGTCACAATGCTTTTCCTTCCCTCTGTTGCCATGAGCAAATATGTTTGCTTTCTAAGGCTTCACCTGAGACAGTGTTTATTGTGTCGTTATAATGCTATCATGCAGATGAATTACTGAATATGGCACCTGTAGCTCAACTGGTGGAGGTGGTGTGATCTAGTAATGACAGAGTCGTTTCACATGAAGCATGGGTACTGATGAAAATGCATGCACTCACAGCATGGTCAGTTCTTTTTGGATAATGACTGCTAAATAGCCAAATGTGAATGTAAATGTGTGGAATCCCATTGATCCTGTCCACCAGTGAAATAGTGCTGCATTGCAGGCTTCCTGCAGCAGCTGGCAATTACCAAACCGGGCGAGGAAGTTTTGTCATCGCCTCCTGTTCTGACAGCCACATAAAGAGCTCGGGCACAAAGAGAGCTGAGGAGAAGATTGCAATAAGAGATCACTGATAAGCTCTCACATTCCCCCGTCGAAGGGTTAGGGGAAAGACAAGGAAAGGAAAGAAACAAACCA
The DNA here is from genome assembly GCF_017589495.1 of Alosa alosa. Lineage (NCBI taxonomy): Eukaryota > Metazoa > Chordata > Actinopteri > Clupeiformes > Clupeidae > Alosa > Alosa alosa. The sequence continues at coordinate 32,199,260 of NC_063200.1, forward strand.
AACTCTCTGCTGCTGGAGACCATCGTGAAAACAAATATTTGATAAATGTACCTGGAGCTCTGCTCCTGTGCCGGCCCGTTGGACCGGCCTCTGTTGTTACTCAGTTGTTTGGCCTTAGGTGCGATGTGTAATGGTTTACATTCTACTGGGGGAACAGAGACTAACGGGCGCCAGTCCAGTGCTGTGGACATCAGGCAGCCAAGTGCGGGCAGTAATGTCCAGTGCGCATGTCCAGCCCCTGCCAAGAGCAAAGAAATTGAGTTCTTTTAGCCCTACTTAACACACATGGCCAAGTTCAGCAAAAATAAGGACAATCCCCTCTTAAAATCACTAGTCTATTGAAATTCAAGATTTCCCCTCCTCTCTTTCTCTCTCTCTCTCTCTCTCTCTCTCTTGCACACACACGCTCTCCCTCTTTCTATGTGTCTGAGAGAGTGAGAGAGGAGAGAGAAAGAAGAGTCTGCTTTTGCCTAAGAGTTTATATAACACTTCAAATATTTATATTGCTATCATTATTTCACCTTTATGCCTCTTGGTGAATTTGATTTAACTGTGAAAGATTTCCCTTTAAATTAGATCATCATTCTGCACGGCTGTTTTGGCATTCCACTCATCACCTCTCCTTTCCCAGCAGTTTCATTCTACTGGATTTCACGCTGCCTATCCTTTATACAGTCTGTTAGGGGAAGCCAGAAAGGAAAGAAAGGGTGAATCACCCAGTGAACCCAGGCCCAGTGAGACAGTCAGGGGGTGCAAAGAACCTTGGGTTCACGGCCAATGCCTGGAGTGTCGGCACATGTCAAGAGCCAATGTCCCCGCGCATGAGCCTATTTCCATAACGACTTATGAGATGATGCCGTCTGAATCGTTAGCACAGCCAGTCAGAACAAAGCTTGGCAGGGCAAGGTCATTCAAGGTCATTCCAGCGCTGTTTGCAGGCTGATAAGGAACCTTGGCGATAATTGTTATCAGCGCCACGGCCGCTGACTCCACACGTGCTGCTGGCGAGGGACGGCTTGAAGGACAAATCATCCTAGTGTGTGGGAACAGTCGACAGTGCGTTGGGTCGGATTCCTGTACCACATTTTTTTTTCTCATGGCTCTCTGACAGACTGTCAGTATCCCTAGGAGTCTGGCACATCAGCACAAAATGGAAATAAACCACTTCAGGCTTCCACTTCCCCTTCCCCTGAGCTATGGGATGTATTTTTGCCATTTCTGTCCACAATGTCTCTTTTTTCAGTCCCAACTCTCTCTCTCTTTCTCTCTTTCTCTCTCTCTCTCTCTCTCTCTCTCTCTCGTTAATGGTCATTTTCTCAGGGCATTAATTCATTCTCTTATCACTTCACCTAAATTTAATTCCCAAGCAATCCCTTCTTTTCCTCCTCCTCCAGTTCTGGTAGGGCACCATTGTGAGCGTGTGAAAGGGAGGAGGAGGAAGAGGAGGGTAGTGGCAGGGAAGGGAAGGGGAGAAGAGGGGAGGAGGAGGAGAAGGATTGGCGGGGGTCCGCTTTTTGCCGCTGGGAGCCCACTGGCTTTAAATAGACGGGTGCAGGGAGGGAATGACCGGAGAGCTCTTAGTGCGGACTGATGCACAGGGTTTCCCTCCCCCCTGCACGGGCCATTATACCCCCTACCAGAACCGGCTCCATGCTCATCACAGATACTGCAGTTACACTTCCACTACTTCCATCATCTCCACATCCACAGCTAGCACTTCAGAAACTTGCCCACAGACTTGCACACACAGGTGGGCTGAAGCCAGTGCATACCTATCATACACAGCTAGAATATATTTGGTCAAGATATACGGTACTTATGTTAGGTTTCCATAAATCAGGAGTTGCTTTTTACAGTCCTAAAACTGTACGGGGCTGTGTGCTATAAAGACGTAATGTGTATGCTGTGCCAGAGGGCCTTCAAGCATGAGGGAATGTAGGAGACTGGTGGTTTGGAGGACACAGAACAGCAGATCTGGATGCCCACCATAAATCACTTCCTCAGCCAGGGGAGGTCATGGGAGTTAATGGCTCCACCTGGATGACAGTGCAGTTTGGATGTTTGTCTCCCGGGGAGTTTCCCTGCGTGTTTTCCTAGCGCGTCTCCACGTCTCCCGCAACATATCTGGGTGAAGAATTGCGGTGATATATGGCGTGTTGTAAAAATTTGATGACATGCCTCTCAGAGAGCCAGGGAGGGCACATAAATGTGCTACGCTGTCGAGATTTCTCAACATGCCACAAAGAGACACAGCTATGTTTATGCACTGTGTTCAATATCATTGATTTCTTAGACAGGAAACAGGTGGACTTTGTATATATTTCACTGTATATATTACAATCATCATAATCATTTTCTGCTTTCTCTTCCTTAAAGATGGAGATAAGCTAAGCTTCTTTAAGCTTTGTCTCTATGTTCTTTTTTTCTTTTTTACACTTTCACTTTTATTCCTTCTCTTCAATTTGTCTTCCTTTCCATCATAATGATCTCATCTCTAGATTAGCAATCATCAGTATTAATACTCTCTATCTTCATCTTTCCTCACCATCACCTTTTTGTTCTTCAATTCTGAAAACTTCAGCCACTTCCTGGTATTCTACCTCTCTCACATCCTCCACTTTTCCCATTTTTTCATCCCGTTCCTCTGAATCCTCCGCTTCTTCTCCTATCTCTCGTCATCACTGTTGTGACTCAGGCCCGATCGTGACATTCCCCCCTCTGAACAAGTTTTCTCCTCCTCCTCCTCCTCCTCCTCCTCCTCCTCCTCCTCCACGGCGTTGCTCATTAGCTGACCGTGCTCTTGGTGGCATCTCTCTGGAGGAACCAGACAGGCAGTGTGGCTGGCAAAGCTGCCTTTGATGATTCTCCCATGATGCTTTACTTAGGATGCGTCATGATGTGTGTGAACGTATGAGGGAGAGAAAGAGAGAGAGAGAGTATGAGGGAGAGAAAGAGTATGAGGAAGAGAGAGAGTATGAGGGAGAGAGAGAGAGAGAGAGAGTATGAGGGAGAGAGTCACTGTCTGCTTTCCTCTGTTTGTGCTGCGATAATTAGTGTGTCTGGCACTGAATGGGGGGAGAGAGTGGGGAAGGAGTGGGGGGAAATTGGCTGGATGGAAGTGGGTGTTGATGAGACAGCATCTTTGTTTTAATCCTCCCTCCTCACGTACGATGTCAGGTGGCTTCTGAGTTCTCTCTCTGTGTACTTTCGAGTTTTCCAAGGGGGCTGTGTTGCGCAGAAAGGAAAAGAAAAATAACTGTCACGACTGACTTTGGATATTTTCTCTCGGAGACGGCAACAGAAGTAAGTAACTACCCTCCGCAGCAGAGGACAGTGGTGGCAAAGGCTTGGCTTGGCTTGCCTTGGCTCACTTTCAGCAATGCCTCTCTGGCACGGCACTGGCTGTTGTTGCTGCACCGTCACATGATTTTCAAAGATGGAGGCTGTGTGCGCACAAGGACCCGCTGCCCTACAGCCAAACTGCTGACACTATTCCCACGCAATCCCAAGATGGCACTGGGGAAACAGATGAGACTGATTATTTTTTTACATTTTATTTCAGGCAGTAGGTATACTCTGTATTTACACATTATAGAGTAGCTCTTACTTTACCTGACAGGCTGATCAAAGAAACGGGCTCATGTTGCAGTTTTAAGCTGACAAGTTGAAGGGATGTGGAAATGAGTCTTTAGTAACACCCGCTCAAATACAGGCTCTTTTTATTCAGGTAGCACTTATAGCATGTCATGTTATATCCGGTGGGGATTTCTGACCATAGTGTTGGTGGCTGCAGGGATGCCAAAAGGAAGAGACAGGGCTGGTTATCCTCTCGCAAATGTGTTATTTTTAACCCCAACCTGATTTAGGATGTGTTGTCATAGCGCCAGGATGAGTCATCGCTTGTGTTCGTGTTCCATCAGTCAGATCGTGGCTCATTGCGAAAGGTGGCCGGCCATCTCAGAGCGAGCCAGTGCTGACCAGGAAGTGACAGAACCATCTGTTCTCAGGGCCCTGTCTAGGCTCAGACATTCACACACAAGCACGTAGTCTGTCTGTCTGTCTCTCTCTCTCTCTCTCTCTCAATTAAATTCAATTCAATTCAAATGGTGCTTTATTGGCATGACAAATATGACACTTGTATTGCCAAAGCAATTGTTACATAAAAGTACAGTATCAGGATCTAAGCAATTATACAGGTACAAGGGATAGGGGTACATGGACAAAGTGTAAAGAACATTTTTTTTTTTTTTTTTTTTTGTCTGTGTCTGAGTACAACATATTGAGTTCAAGTTCTGAGTGACTCAACATAGGCAACAAACTTACAGACATACAATACATCAGGGCACAAATCTAAAGTGGACTGAGTAGAAACTTCAAGTATGGTACAGTATATACAACATGAGGGGACTGTGTTGAGTTAGTGTATGTGGCTGTGGCTGTGAGAGAGGGGTGTGTGTGTGTGTGTGTGTGTGTGTGTGTGTGTGTGTGTGTGTGTGTGTGTGTGTCTGTGTGTGTCACATGTACATGCATACAAAAATCACTCAGTGTCTCAGCTGGTGACAGGCAAGGACATATTGGGCAGCAGTAATACAGCTGTCTGTGTCTTCTCCCAATAGGTATAGTATTTTATTCGGGTTTGGTAGGTCATAGAAATTAGGGATTTTTTTCTTTCATTTTTGGGAAGTATTTATTGCGAATTGATTAAAATTTTGGGCATTCAGTTAAAAAGTGTAATTCAGTTTCAACAACATCATCTGCACTGCTGGCATAGGATTTCGTCTTTTGGAAGCCATGTCTTTTGTGTCTTCCTGTTTCTATGGCTAAACGGTGTTCACTGAGTCTGTATTTTGTTAGTGTGCATCTCAAATTTGTCTCTTTTATTTTTGTTAGGTAATGTGCAAGTGTATATTTCCTGTTTAGGGTCAGATAGCATTGCATTTTGCTTTGGGATTGTGTTTTAGATTGCCAATATTCGTCAGAAATGTCTTTTAGGTTTTGGGGGGTTTGGTTAATCCAAACATTTTGTGTGGATGTGGCCTGGTATTTGGCCTTTAAAGTGTTGGATGTCTCTGGAGGAGGGTGACTGAAGACCAGGTTGGTAGGGGAGTTATCTTTGCTCTCTCTTTATCTTTATCTCTCTCTCTCACACACACACACACACACAGTGTTAACAACTGTTCTCCATACTCTGATAAAACAAAAATTCGCAGGAGGGCACCACTGAAACACCCATATCTGAATGGCGGGATTCACAGACATCCCTTATTAACTTCACAGTGTGTGGTAGTCAAAGACAGTAGCTGTTAAAGATATGAACTGGACAGCTCACAGACAAAAACACACACACACACACACACACACACACACACACACATTGAGGCTCTAAATGGTACCCCTCCCGTCTCTGAGCTGCCATCTGGTAGTGGCTCGTCACATAACTCTAATGAAGCAAACTTTCCCAAATCCTCTGTGGTGTGGAAGAGAGCAGTAGCACGTTTTCTGTCCGTATGGCGTGTCATCTAAAAGCGCCACACCGAACAGGCTGTAGCACCGTCCCTCAGGGATTCCACGCCATGTTTTAAAACATCCACGTGATTACCTGTCTGCAAGAGCTCCCCCTTCAAAACGCACTGTCCACAGAGCAAATCAAAGTGGGGTTTACTTCTACTTGGCAGATTGACTGAATCCTCCTTTCAAGTCTGTCTTGTTGCTCAGCTTAACGTTGTTGCTATATCCGGATCTTTTTGTAAAAGTAATGAACTCAGCGGTGGCAATCTCCAGGGAGGCGATGTGGCATTTTTTGCCCTCCAATGGATTCATCTGCCGTAGCTGTTGTAAGTGATGACTCACTAAAGTCATTGACAGTTGGGTGCTGGTATGTCAGCCTAAATTGGAATCATTTCAAATAGTCAACAGCAAATAGAACACTTTTGGGAACACACATCATGAGAATAAATCACAATGTAAGTTAGAAATGTAAAATGCAAATATATTTAAAATAACATTGTCTGTTTACGGTATCCTAACCTCCCTCACAGGCTAAATGTTGGTGTAGTAGTTTTGCTTGTGGCAGATAGAGACTGTGTATTATTGTGAAGGTTACACTTGAAAAGAGGCAGGCAAATTAGGATAATTACACAGCCGTGACAGAGCCGTATTTCCCATTCTCCTGAAACCTCAGGGCTATCTCTCCATGGTGGATTTAATTACCGCCGTGTCTTCGGGCCACAGTTGTGTGGACTCGGGGCACTACACATTGCGGTTGCGGTTTAAGTTTAGAAGACCGGGCAGCTCTCAGGCACATGTTCTGGTTTTATTTTTTGCCTTTTCGCTTCAGGTGCTAAAAGTCAGGACTGGTGATTCTGTTGCATCACAAGAGATAACCTCAAGGCTCTAAGCTGCTGCTGCTGCTGCTTCTGCTGCTGAGTGACTACCACAGGGGAGCCATTGCATAACACACACGCACCCACGGCACATACCAGGCGGCGCTCAGTAAGTATATTAAAATAATAAAGAAGAGACGTTGGTTCATTCATTCAAATCCGCCCCGGTAATGCCTCGTCTGTTGGAGCTCGGCCCAGGGACGTGGCTGGCCTCGAGCCTGAGATTAGGTCACTCTCTGCTTTGATGAGGGATTACAGTCTCTGATCAGGTCCGCGATCAAACGTCTACATTTCTGGAAGGATAACATAGGCCTGAGAGCTGCTTCTCACTGCTGTTCATAAAGCTGTCTCTGTCTATGTCCTATTCCTGGAAGCCACCTATCAAGCAATCTGCAACTGAAGCACATCACACCAAAAGGACCATATTCACGGCAAAACGAGTAATGCATAGAATAGTTACACATTCACAGCCTTCAGAATTTGTCTCTTGTATGCATGCATGTGGATGCAGTGTCAGAGAGTGAAATATGGTACCTTCTATCAGCAGTGCTCGTCTATTGCATAACAGTGCTGTGGGAATTGTATTGTGAGACAGGGCATTCCTTCAGCACATCAGCAAGCACGCCTCTCATCAGCACTTGATTGGCTCCCTTGGCTGCCTATCAGGATTCAATCTGTTTCCCAGGCAACGGGCATGGGCAGCCAATCAAACAGCGTGGGGAGAAAATTGCAGAACCTCTGGCCATTGCAGAGTAATAAATTCCATTTTTACTGAGAGAGGGTGCACACCATCGGCTAGTTAAGATTTTATAGGTTTTCAGGATAATGCGTGCAACTCCTCTTAGTTAGGTCCTGTAGCCAATGTACAGTCCTCTGAGGTCATTCCCGAGTAAACTAGCTTTTCACGACTCATTGGGTATATGTTTGTCCTCCCTTAAATGTCTTTGCTGCAGGATGACCTTGAATACCATAGAATGCATACAAGTGGTAGGCTATCGTTGATGAATCATTTGCTTATACATATATTTATAAAATGTGTTATTGATTTAAAACCAAAAGGCAAATATGTGTCAAAACCGAAACCAGTTTTGGAATGACATACCAATGACATCATTTGGACATGTAACTCGATTCTCAACTGATATGTTGACGGCTATGTAACTTTACTGTAAATGGGAAAGTTAAAAATATACTATATATTCTCTGTACGATCCCTATAACCTACAAACCTGATTAAATTAAGGTCAACCTAATGAAGGGAAGACATAAGCGGAATCATAGTGAGGAAATGAAAGGAGGAATCCTCTCCAGGTTTCCTGATGGATAAAACAGGTGGTCCTAGTGTGTGTGTCTGTGAGTCTGTGTGGACTAATTATCTGGGGATATGTCGTCTATTAAATATTGATGGCCAAGATCTCAGCAGAGACTCTACATGAAGGAGCACTTCAAGAGCTGCCGGAAAGCACCTGTGCACAGCGTCCGCATGCTTTCGAGGGCCCCTTTGACTTAGATAATGATGCGTTAAAAACGATGGCGGAAATCTTCACGGTCATAATGACTTTGCTGCTGCCTGTCACACTGCTGGTTGCTGTCTGGCAGGGGTGTTGTGTAAATGCTCTGCATTCAGGGACAGGGGTGGGTGAATGATGAAAAGGGAGTCAGCCCACATCATATCCACATCAAGCGCTGTATTCTTTTTTTTTGCACGGGTAAAATTATGCTTTCGTGCGACTGCTTAGATTCTAATGTAATGCCTCAATGGTTTCCCCTTGTGGCACTGAGGCAATCGATTGAAGCTAAATGAGGCGTCTCAGTTCTGCAAAAAAAAAATCTGGCTGAGTCCAACACCCCCCTGTGGCTGAAAATGGTAAGGACTGGTCATTGCGTATAATCTTTAAGCATTGGAGAGGAGTTCAACAAAATAGAGTATGGTGCAGTATATTATCAAGCTCTGCTGAAACACCAGTTGTATGGGTTCACACACTAATAATCTGTTTGTCAGGTAAGGGAAGAAATCTATCCTGTTGTCTTTCACTCTTTTGATAGCTCATGCATTGAAGTTGACAACACTGGTAAGGGAGAAAAGATGTTTGCATTTATTCAAACTGTTTGAACACACCGTTACATACCCACGATGGGGAAATGGAGGTATACCAAAGAATGTCAAAATAAAATTGTTCTTTGCAATCAAATGTTATTACTGAACACAACCTGTCACATTGGTCTGAGAAATGGTGTGGAAAGGATTGCACATTCTTAAAATAATGTGTGATTAAATTAAATTAAGCACAAGGAAAGAACAGAAAACATTGCATTATTGTGTTTTAAAAATCTGTCATTCTGATCATTCACACTCACACACACACACGCACACAACAGGTTTTATACATCATTAAACATTATCTTATAACTTTTTTGAAATAAGCTGATACCAGTTCTCGCTATAACATCAACCACAGTGATGGCTTTCCAGCTGAGTATGTCAGGTCTGTCGTCAGCCAGAACCCCTCTCATGCTGTAGTCTACGGGGGACAGAGCAGCCCCAAAGTCAACCATGCTCAATATGAAGTTCTTTAGGCTTGACGTTGATATTTGTAGCTCAGGAGGTAAAAGAGAAGTTCCCACACTGGCCTTTAGGAGGGCAGCACTGCAGATGCCTGAACCCAATGGGACACTATGGGTGTCAAGGTGGCGCCCAAACTTGTCCGTGAGTGTTGGAGAGGGAGAGGTTGGACAATGGCATCTTATCCCTGCCCCCCTCAATTGGGCTGGCATGGGTGCAAGCTACCGTGGAGAACACAGCCCTTACGAGGAGCCAGGGCTGTAACAGGGGTGAGAGAGGCTCAGAGGAGTGGTCAACAAACACCAAAGTCAAGTTGGTTTGAGGGGGGAACCTGAACATGTGATGGAATCCCACTTGAGCAGACAAACACAACAATGAAAAAAAAACAACACAAACAAAAAATGAGAAAAGGGAGAAAGAGAAAACACACCCCCATCATTCAGAAGAGAAGCAAAGCGATGCGCAAATATTCCAGAAGGGATGACATGACATTTGGATTTCTTTTTTCCCCCCGTTCGCTCACAGTGAGCATGCAGAAACCATCAGCTGAATTGTGGCTTCAGTCTACAGGTCCGGGTAAAAATGCACAGCACACACACACACACACACACACACACACACACACACACACACACACACACACAGACTACATTCTCACACATTCCACAGAGAGTCCATCAACAACACTACATCCCACCCAATGAGCACAGCTGAGTCCTTGCACAGAGGATCTGTTGACCCTTTGCCGTCACAGACACAGAACTTGGAGCTTCTCCTCCATGACCTTGGGGTGGCTCTCTATGGCTAGGGGGGTGGTGGGTGGGGCAGAGTGGCACAGGGGTCAGACTGGGCTAACCCTTGTTCCTCTCCGCTAAGCACTAACGAGGGAACCAATCCAGCGCCACAATCCCAGCAAATCTCCCCATGCCAGGGAAGACGTTTGAGAACAGAAAGAAACCCAGCGGTGGGTCTTCTCTGCTCATCAAGGGAGAAAGCCCCTGAAAATGGCAGGAGGGGTGTGCCAGAGGACACAGGCCGTGTTGGCGGCCATTTACTACACACACCGTTTAAAAATAACCTCCGACATGAAGGCAGAGAAGAAGAAAATGAAAAAATAGAGAAAGAGGGAGAGAAAGAGGGAGAGAGAGAAAGAGAGGGGGGCAAAGCCAGCCATGAGAGGAATAAAAAGGACACAGGTCACCTGGGGAGACCTCCATGTTCAGACAGGCGGTGCAGAGGTGTTCACAAATATCTGTGCATATCATTTGCATTCATGAATACATTACTGTGTAAACTCGTACAATGTCCCAAAATATTTCTCCACATGTCAAAATAGACAAAAATAAATAAATATGAAATGGTAGAAATGTGTGTATTCAAAATAGGATATGGATTTAAACATATTCCAACATTTCATTTACTTTACATCTTCATAAATATATTCTTTTTTTCTTCCATGGCAGGGACAACCAATTCTAGAAAGCTCTAAAAGCAGCAACAATCACTCGTCCAGTCGGTCAGTTTTGACCCCATGAATGAGTCTTGATAACGGAATGAGAAACACTGACCAGCTTAATGCTGTCAGTTGTTGGAGGCCAGTGCTAACCTAGCTGAAACCTGCACAGAGCCAGTAAGGTAAACTGGATGAATTAGGTCAAGATAATTAGCATTTAACGTGTCTAAAAATGCCAACAATCGTATTCTCCACAAGGGAGATAGAAAAAAATATGGGCACAAATGATGCTATCAGCGCTAACTGGTTATAATTACGGTCAGTCTAACACCTCTCTCTACTGATATAAATGAAAGTGTGACTTGATATGGGACAGACCAGCTTCTTTTTACTAAACTGTTTTTTTTTCTCTAAAGGGGACTTTAAAACATGTTTAAAAAAATCTAAATGGGCCAACGCTATGGAAATTACGGTACGTACTTCGCTTAGCTTGGCTGTTGTTTTACTGTAAGCTACAAACAGCACTTCTGCGTAGTAGAGCACTGTTTTAGAAAGGCTTCTGTCCTGATGGTGTAAGAGTTACGCTTCAGTTAAGGCATTTGATCAATGGAAGGAATGCAAGAAGAGAGAGAAGAGCTCTGGAAAAAAATCTGTCTTCAAACAGCAATCGCCATCAGAGAGGTTTGTTTCATTATTTTCGTGAGGAAGACGGCTAATGGCCAATGATAGCTGAACAAAATGCTCAGCAGAGATTTCAGAGTATGTGCAAGTGGCACGCTATTTACGTTCTATTAGGTAAGCTAACTGTAAAATAAATATTGTTTGCTGTAAGCTGGAGCGTGATACTGAAGTTTATGTGCTTTAGCTAAATACAAAACTCGGGCTGAATCACTGCTGGGAATTTACTTATCTTTTTCATTCAAACGTTGAAATAGATGAATTTATATTTGGGAAATTTTATGAAGTATTTACTAGTGAGAGGATGGGCTAAAATTTGATTTCATGATAACTGACCCCCTAGACTTTTTGGGAGACTATATCCTATGTGATAAAAGAGAAACATGAAAATATTAACTTGAAAACAGGACATTTGAAAGAATCGAAAAATGTAGGCACCACAAAATCAGGTAAGGTGAAATGAATCTGCACAATGAAAAGTCCAACAAATGGGTCGTGGCCACACCCCTGATGCAAAAAACAAAACAAAACGAAAACCCTGATTGGACACTTGAGAGTTCTAGAGCTCCTCGTAGTCTCCGCCCCCACTCCTGCTTGGCCCGTCCCCTCCAGCCAGGAAAGCCTCCAGGTCGTCCACGTTGGATGCCTTCTTGGTCTTCGACTTCTTCTTCTTCTTCTCCTTCTCCTTCTCCTTGTCTTTTTCATCACCCGTTCCCGAGTCCTCCCTCTCCTTCTTCCTGTGTTTGTGTCGCTTCTTACTGCTCTTCTCCTCCTCCTGAGGGCGGGTGAGAAAAGGGGAGAGGAGGTGCTTTAAAGCTTAAAGTTTCGGATGAATGGGTCACTTAAAACAGTGCCAGACCAGCCGAAAAATCATTTCACTGCGGCACGAATATGGAAAGAGGAGCGATCTAAAAAAGAAGACGCGTCAAAGCCCGTGGAAGCTTATGTGCCTGAGTGCAGAGAGAATAAGTACACACTGGGCCTGTCGGCTCTTAAGACAAACACTCTCGTGATGAGTAAACGGAGACGCGTGGGCTTGTGTGGTTTTTTCTCTCCTCTCCTCCTCCCACCTACCTCTTTGCTCTTCTTTTTCTTCTTCTTCTTCTCTTTTCCGGAGTGTCTGCTCTCGTTGTCTGTGGGAAGGGGGGGGGGTCATTTATTTGCCAAAGTCGCTCGCTCTCAACACAAACCCACACAATATTGAATGAATGGATTGACTGACAGATTGAGTTGATGAATGGGTGATTGATAGATTGATTGACTGAGTGGGTGATGGAGGGACGCGCTACAGACCTTCTTGGTCCTCGCTGCTGTCTTTGCTCTTGGATGGCGTCTCATTGAAGGCCAGGCCGAACAGGTCAATGTCACTGTTGTGGCTCTTGAAGGACAGGGCGCTGGCTTTAGGCGGCTCAGGGTGTCCTGTCAGGCCAAAACAGTCATCTGACCTGTCCGAGAGGTCATCCGGCCCTGGGAAAGATTCCTGCAGAGGAGAGAGAGAGAGAGAGAGAGAGAGAGAGAGAGAGAGAGAGAGGGTGATGGAGAGATAAGGGAGAATATGGGAATGAGAATGTGTGCCAAATGATAGAGGTCGAGGTCACCCATCCTGCCCAAGCCACAGTTCCACCCAGTCACAAAGATTGATGAGGAGCGTGTGTGTGTGTGTGTGTGTGTGTGTGTGTGTGTGTGTGTGTGTGTGTGTGGAAAGGGCCATGTGTGCACTTCAAATGTTATCTAATGCTCACTGAATTACAGTGTAAGAGACTATCTGATTCTGACCTAAGCACAGAAAAGCAAACACTGAGGGATATTGATCATCACAGCACTCCACATGGCTCCCATTAGTTGAGTGGTTTAGCAGTCAGTATACATTTTCAAAATCATCTACCTTTTTGGTCTTTGGGATCTCCACATCCTCACTCTCAAAGTCGGGGTCGTCCATGACGAACGAGAGCATCTGCTTGGCAACAGGCCCACCATGGTCCGAGTCAGAGGACTCGGCCTCCACAGCGCCCCCTGTCTTCTTAGCCTGCCGCTGCGGCGCCGGGGAGGCGGCCTTGGTCTTGAGAGTGGCCGGCCTCTCGACCGCTTTGGTCTTCGCTGGTTGGGGCTTCAGCACAGAGTTCATGGAGAACCTAGACCAATCACATTACCACGATCACAAATCAACAGCCTCTCGGTGAGAGAAATAACTAGCTCATGGTTTGGGCTGGTGTGATGAGGAAGGAAGCAAAGAGCCACGAGGAAGCAAGCACATCGAGCAAACAAGCTAAAGAGGACACATGGGCAACGTTAGCCCTGTGCTCTGCACATCCCAAAAGAAAACTACTGAAACCGAATGTAACACAGTAGACAGTTTTAAATCTAGACTTAAGACCAAACTGTTCTCAGATCTATGCTTTTATTTGTTATTATTGTTTGGTTTTGTTTATGTAAAGCACATTGAATGAGCTCTGTGTATGAAATACGCTATATAAATAAACTTGACTTGACATGAGAGACAAAGCGCTCAATCACACTGAGAAGTACAGTGGCCACTTGAGCCTCTTACCCCTTCAAGTCTGCCCCCGCAGACGAGCCTCTTTTGTCCTGATAGGCTGCTGCTGCGGCGGTGGAGGGCTTCACCTCCTCCTCATCGCTGGTCAGCGTGACGTCCAGACTCGGGGCGGCCACCTGCGGTAACGGCTGCGCTGCCGCCACTCTGTCATCAGGGTCCAGGTCGTCCTGGAAACCAGAGACCAGGGGGTTGCCTCCTCTGCCCTCCCCGTCACTGTAGAGGGAAAGAGGAGGAGGAGAGAGGAGGAGGAGAGAGGAGGAGGAGAGGGAAGAGGAGAGAGGAGGAGGAGAGGGGAGGAGGAGGAGGGAAGAAGAGAGAGGAGGAGGAGAGAGGAGGAGGAGAGGGAAGAGGAGAGGGGAGGAGGAGAGGGAAGAGAGAGAGGAGGAGGAGAGAGGAGGAGAGGGAAGAGGAGAGGAGGAGGAGAGGGAAGGAAGAGAGGAGGAGGAGAGGGAAGAGGAGAGGGAGGAGGGAGGAAGAGGAGAGAGAGGAGGAGGAGGAAGAGGAGAGAGGAGGAGGAGAGGGAAGAGGAGGGGAAGAGGAGAGGAGGAGGAGGAAGAGGAGGAGGAGGAGAGGAGGAGGAGAGGGAAGAGGAGAGGAGGAGGAGAGGGAAGAGGAGAGAGGAGGAGGAGAGGAGGAGGAGAGGGAAGAGGAGAGGGAAGAAGAGAGAGGAGGAGAGGGAAGAGGAGAGGGAAGAGGAGAGAGGAGGAGGAGAGAGGAGGAGGAGGGGAGGGAAGAGGAGAGGGAAGAAGAGAGGAGGAGAGGGAAGAAGAGAGGGAAGAGGAGAGGGGAGGAGGAGAGGGAAGAGGAGAGGGGAGGAGGAGAGGGAAGAAGAGAGAGGGGAGGAGAGAGGAGGAGAGGGAAGAGGAGAGGGGTCAGACACCCTAAAGTCACGTGATACGCTCAGTCACGCAGCGAAGGTTGTGCAGGTAGACAGCTCAGGTGGGAGGTCAAGGTATAGTCTCTTCTCGATCGTACTGTATTCTCCCAGACAAAGAGTCTCTTTGTAACACATACCGTACAGAAGAGGACAAAAAAAGGAATTCATGATTCAGAAATGTCATGTTGATTTTTGCCTTTGCGGTGTTCTGTTCTCTCTGACAGTGGTGTATTGTGGCACCGCAGGTATAAATGTAACACCATCCTGTGAGGTAAAATGTGAGGGGAACAGTCTGGTAGGGTTTGGCCTCAAAAAGCAAAGCAAGATCCTCAAACCCTTCACTTTTCTGATCCCTGATTCCCTTTGCTGCCGTTTCTTTTATTAACTGGAGGCACGACTCAAGAGCACTCATGCGGCATTCTCAAGGCCAGAGGAGAATGATTAATGACCCAGATTTTGATGTGTGCCAACAAAAATGAAAAAAAGAAGAAAAGAGTTCCCAGAATACTAAAATAGACCACCCTTTGCCTGAATGAAGACAGAAACTCACACACTGACATGTGAGCCATCACTGAAGTTTCACTGAATGCTACACAGACAGACCTGCCAGGCCCATTGATTGCAAGAAGACTTCAAAAGAAAGGTTCAGTTTGATAAATTCACCACTTACTTCAAATGTTGTCAATTAGCCAAGGAGGCAATCTTTGAACATGTTTTTGAATGTGTCTTAGCAAAGAGATAGAATTTAAGAAAACTGGTGACTCTTTATGGCAAATTATTCTCATAATCTTGCAACCTTGCATGTTTTTCCATGTATGTTTGCAATGGTCTCTTTTGGTTAATACAATTATTATTGTGGCTACTTGGTTATTATTATTTTATCAACTAAAATCTACAATTACCAGTACCCATTAAGCACACATTACAGTAGATATCAATATTTAAGATTTCATTTGTAATTTGTAAAAATGTAGGTCTGTTTAAGGTCTAACAGCATGATGAACTTTGAGAAGAAAAGGAAAATTTCAAGTGTAGTGAAGAATGATCTATGTGTGCCACATTACTCCATGCCCGTCTACAATGACATCCTAGCTGTAGGTCTGTAAGTGTATTTTTCAGTAACATATTCTACATGTTAAGTTTCAGCTCTATGAGTGCACAGAAAGTCAGAAACGTTTTTTCTCTGCACCTGTCACTATCCAGAGTAGCAGTATGTCGGGCTTTCTGCCTGGACTTGGCAGCGCTGGTGCCACCGTCCTCCAGGAAGCTCTTGTCCAAGCCCAACTCTGGCATGAAGTCATCCACACTCTGCACCTTGCCTGTGGGCTGTGAAGTGCCTGATGTCCCCAAGTCTGAGAAGGAAAGAGAAAAACAACAATGTTTTTATAAGGATCCTTTCTTTCAGCCAGTTAAAGGAACCGTATGTAAGAAATGTATTTCAATTAATCATAAAATGGCGTTGATATTGTCACTAGGCATTAAAAAATCATGTTCATTTCAAATACTTATATCACTGACAACAGTAGTACGGCCAGGATATTGTCATTTAAAAATTGAAGATGCAGCCCTCAACTGATGTCATGTGTTTTGGCCTGATGTGCCACCTTCCACCTATCTACTAATCACAAAGTCAGTAGTGTTTCGGCATCCGGGTTGGCAACCTTGAGTCAGGGGGGAGGGGGAGGGGATACACCGCTCTAGTAATTTGAAAGTGATTGCAGTACCAGTTTTGGCCACAATCTTACATATGGTTCCTTTAAATACTGAATACAGACTGTCTAACACTTTCTTTGATGGTCAAGAAAGAGTTAGTAATCTTATGCTTTAATCTTTGCCAATGAAAATCAAAGACCTGGAATGACATCAGAAGGCATTTATCACAGTGTGTGTGTGTGTGTGTGTGTATATGTGTCAGTGACTGTGTGTGTGTGTGTCTGTATATAGGTGTGTGTGTTTATGTGTGAGTGCATGTGTCAGTGACTGTGTGTGTGTGTGTGTGTGTGTGTGTGTGTACAGTATATAGGTGTGTGTGTGTGTGTCAGTGTGTCTGTATATAGGTGTGTGTGTGTGTGTGTATGTGTGTATGTATGTGCGAGTATGTACAGTATATAGGTGTGTGTGTGTGTGTGTGTTTACGTGTGAGTGCATGTGTCAGTGACTGTGTGTGTGTGTGTGTTTACGTGTGAGTGCATGTGTCAGCGACTGTGTGTGTGTTTGTGTGTGTGTATATAGGTGTGTGTTTGTGTGTGTGTATATAGGGTGTGTGTGTGTGTGTGTGTGTGTGTGTGTGTGTGTATATAGGTGTGTGTTTGTGTGTGTGTGTGCATGTGTCAGCGACTGTGTGTGTGTGTGTGTGTATAGGGTGTGTGTGTGTGTGTGTGTGTGTGTGTGTAAGGGACTAGTAAGGGCCGGCGTCTCCGGCTCCCTCCAGCCCTGCCCCAGCCCCCTCTGGATCTGCAATGCAGCAGCGGGAGCACTGGTGCAGACAGGAGACAAATGACTGACTGAGGCAGCGTGTGAGAGACTCAGAGCCAGTGAGCAAGCGTCTGCCAGGGTGTGCGGAGGATATGAAGGTGTAAACACGCATGCCTCCGCTATTCTCTGACTGTACATACACATATGCATATTCATCTGTGTGTGTGTGTGTGTCAGTCAGAGTGTGTGCAAGTGAGTGTGTAGTTATGTGATGTGCAAGCTCCAGAGGTGATGCTAATGGGTCTTCATACCAATCTATTCTTTTCCACCCACCTCCACAAACATGCACACACACGCACTACTGCACACACACACACACACACACACACACACACCCGTCTCATTGGCATGCGATGAGAGTGTGGAGTTGCATCTCCACAGCGCCTCTCTGTTGTTCTCCTGACAGTGCTCTTCCATCTCCGCGGCAACGCACGCTGGGTTGTTAAATGCAACTAGACATTACTGGGTTTGTTGGCCAATGGTGAGGCACCACTGGAATTCCCTTTTCTGTACAACCCAAGGACGGAAAAAAATATACGAAGGCAAGGAAAGACGAGTGAGCTTCTCACGCAGTACGTCGTAGGTGGATAGTGAACACCTTTCACGCATGGCTTTCTTGCTGGTGTAAATACGATTGGGCCGTGAGAGATCGTGACGGAGCAATTTCAGGCTTGACGTCTCGCAGACTCCAGCAGAGCAGGCGCAGACATGTTCACAGACGGTTAAAAAGCGTCCCATTTCACGTTATGGCATTTTTAGTGCTCTTTTATAGTGCTTCTGCTGTGCTGACTGAAACGCTGCTCTGGCTCATTTGAAACAAAGCATTATGGGATGTCTTGTTTTGGTGTGCCACTCATCTCCCCAGAGATTGCCAATGAGTGACGAGCATTCCATGGCAAAAATGGATGCCGCCTCATCGTTTAGGTGGGTGACGCACATTGGCCACGGTGACGCGAGTGTCATTACATCTGTCCAGTACTATTTATCGTGTCTGTGGAGTCCTTTGGATGTCATTAAGTTCAGATCTGGAAAGGTCTTGATTTCAACCCCAACTACCTCTGCCTCTACACAGACTGAAATGGCACATACTATATACTATATAGACTATATACACAACACATGACTACATACAAAAATGAATCAATACCAGCATTTCATACCTACGGTATCATCCAGTGTGGCATTAGTGTGACTGTGTGTGTGTGTGTGTGTGTGTGTGTGTGTGTGTGTGTGTGACTGTGTGTGTGTGTGCACTCACCTGGGGTTTGTTCGGGAGCAGCGGCGCCCCCAAACAGGCGGGACATGAAGCCTCGTTTCTGGGGCGGAGCAGCAGCAGCAGCAGAGGTGGGTGGAGACGAGGCGACGGGTGGCTCGGCGTGGAGCTGCTGCACTGGGTGCGACGGCGCCACCGCCTGCGTCGGAGTGGCCAGCTGAGGAGCGGCCGTCTGCGGAGGGGCACGGGGTGCGCTGGCCGGGTGGGGCACCGGGATGGGCTGCGTCTGCGGCGGAGCCTGGGGGGTGCTGGGGCTGGACACGCTAGGCGAGGCGGCCCCCGGGGGCACCACGGGCGACTGGGAGCCCGAGGAGGGGCTCTGGCCGTTGGTTGGGCCCGGCGAGTTGTAGCCCTTCCCGCGGGCCTCCATCATATCCATGAATCTGCAGAGGAGAAGCAGATGGTGGGTCAAGCAGATAAACAGCTGCTTCATTAACCAGACTGCCCTCCAGTGACTGAGCAGGTGGGAGGGTGCATCACATGCAGGGATATGAAGGTGCGATTTGGTATGAGTCAGTGGGGAGTATGATGTAATATGTTGTATGTGTGTGTGTACGTATGTGTGTGTACGTATGTGTGTGTGTGTGTGTGTGTGTGTGTGTGTGTGTGTGTGTGTGTGCGTGTGTTATGTTAATGAGAGAAATGTGACTCACATTTCATAGTTCTGATCCTCCGTCTCCTGCTGGACGTTGAGCTCCTCCAGAGTGGCGTCGATGTCCAGTTGGTTTGTCTCCAGCTGCCTCAGGAGCGTCTCTCTCTGTAGGGATGCAAACACACACACAGGTTTATTTTTACTAAATGTTCCTTGATTCCTATTAACATCGTGTTTACAGTGCTACCGCCAATAATATTCCAATAAACTTGATCCCTACCCCACTCATTGTTCAAATATGACCACATTTAACTTAAATCAAGTGGCCTTGTTTTCTGAGGCACAACTAAACGTAGCGTTCATGACTTCATGAACGCAAACCCCTCGCCGTCACCAGCCAGTGCCCCGTCTCTGCCCCGTCACGACTGGCTCTCTTCACCACGCCTCCCGTGAGTGGCCAGCCGAAGGGCACCCGGCTGAGAGTGCCCCCCTCCCCCCCCCTGCAGTGCCAGTCTGGGCTAACTTTAGGAGCCAATTAGAATGCCCAGCCAGCGTGGGCTCTCGGCTCGTGCCACTTAATGCCACATCCTCCGCACACCCACACTTTAGCTCACCATGGGCGACTGCTCACCGAGTGCAGGGGCACCGAAATTGAAGGCCCCCTTAAAATGTTCCCTATTTTACCACCAAAATACATACAAAACGTGCTCAGGGACTACAATATGTCTTTGTCATACCAATACTTCACCATGTCTCTTTAAAATGTAGACTAAGTTTAACTACGGCTGTTTTTCATTTAATTTTATGGATAGTTGAGAGTCGTGATCACCGCAATAAAAAAAAACAACTGGAGGCTTTAATTTTTAATGGAAAAAAAAAAAAAACACCCGAGTGCCATCAATATTTCAGATCAATACTGGAGCGACCGCCTGCCATGAGTGTATGATAAACAGCTCCAGGAGCGCATATACAGTCAATCTGTGGGCAGAGTGTGTACAAGAGCAACAGAGCCTCTATGTCTCTCTATCTGTCTCTCTCTCTCTCTGTGTGTCTGTGTCTGTCTGTCTCTCTCTCTCTCTCTCTCTGTGTCTCTCGTCCAGGTGACAGACCTCCGCTTCTCCGTACTCACCTCTGTGGACGCAGAGGCTTCCCTTTCATCACCTTACTAATTCATGGAGCCCCAGCAAAGCTAGCAGCCACTCAGAAAGATAATACGGTCCTCCACACACACTCACTCTCTCTCACACACACACACACACACACACACACACACACACACACACACACACACACACGCACACGCACACAGCACCTGACCTCCGAGATTAGCAAGTCCTGTTTTGGGTGGTTCACAATAACAAGGCAGACAGCGGCGGCGGGTACCCATTCCATCCTGTGCAGAGCAGATTGATGGGGCAGCGCTGCGCTGCTGAAGGGGCCAGGAGGCTGGGGAATTATTGATGGAAGGGAAAAGTAGTGGCCAGAGAAGCTGGGGAATAATTCATGCACAGAGCCCAACGCAACGCTAGATCTCAGAAAGCCATGACATGAAAACAAATACACAAAGGCCGCACTTCCAGGAAAGTGAAGTGAACATCACAGGACAGGCTCTATAATCACATAGCATACAACACTCAACCAGACCTGGGCCCAGTTAGTTTTTTATTTCTGATATAGGACTTCTGATAAATGATTTTGATACATGATTGGATGATTATACCAGGTCTAAAAACCTTATATGAAAGCTGTTTTTGATTTTTTTCAGGGATATTGTTTTTTTTTCCCAAAACATCCTCAAAATACATGTGGAGATGAACTCAACTGTGCTGTTGTTTGCAAGACAAAGCTTTTGGTTGTTATCTTGCTGAATTCCTGAATCACTAAAAGCATTTTTTTGCAGGGCCTAAACCACACAAACCGGCATAAGCATGCGGTCTGACCTGTAGCTGCAGGAAGGGGATGTTGAAGAAGCGATGCAGGTACTTCAGCCCAAAGCCGTTCTTCATGGACGACTCGGCGTAATGAATGTACGAGGAGCCTCGAGGCCTACAGGGAGAGACACATCAGCGCTGTGTGAGGGATGCGCCTCATGGCCATCAGTGACCATCACCATCAGCTGATCATCCTGCCCTTTCACATAGCTCAAGTGATCATTCATGCCCTCTGTCACAACATAGAAACCTGGGGCTGGAGAGGTGAGCCTGTCATTATCTTTGCCTAGATTCTCAAGGTGGTTCTCGAACATTCTTGTCAATATGCACTGCATTTATGAAAAAGTATGATCAACTTCCCACAGCACACCTGTGCATATGATAATATATATGAAGCATTGGAATTGGAATTGTAATAGGAATAATTCCAAGGCACACCTGGCTTCCTCCCAACCCAAAAGCATACCAGTGTGCAATGTAACACCCACAAACGTAATGCCTTCCCACGAATGTCATAAACCACAAATGTAATAAAACCCTGCATTTCTGTGTACGTGTAATAATCCCACAAATTTCATATTTTCCACAAACGTAATAACTGTTGCCTGGCGCAAACATTTTAGAAACTTTACATTTCTTGGAAATGTTTTCAGAGAGACAGTTGCAGAACACTTTGAGAAAGCCGGGAGCTGAAACCTGTACCTGTTGAGGCTGGAGATGAAGTCCCGCGTGTCGTCGGGCAGGATGACCCGGTGCTCGCCCATGTCCCTCTGGTTACCGAGCACACACACCGGCACGTGCATGGGCACTTTGGGCAGCTCCCTCATGATGTAATTGAAGGTCCTGAAGAGAACGACACACCTTGATCTCCCACACAAATTCACCAAACATTTTTATTTCGATCAGCCTGAACGACAGAGATGATCACCTTCAGTGTTAGCCAGTTTTAGAAGCAGCAGTTAGTGACCGTTAATGGGTGATAAAGCAGACATCTCCCTTAACCTCTTTCAAAAAAAAAAAAAAAAATCTAACTTAATTTGAAATTATTGAAGGAGAAAATTGCTTCTCAGCTTTTGGAAACGGAACGGTTTCAGCTGAGGCGTTCTGTGCCAAAGAGCATAGATAGAATGTTAAACGTATGAGCCTACAGAGAATGGAACCCAGGGGGCCCGACCCAGTCCTGCCCTCGCTAATGTTCTACTGGGGGTTACGGGATCTTTTGCGGGTTCAGCTGCATCGGCTGTCTTTCAGCGTAGATCTCTCTTTTAGACCTCATGGTGATGGTAATTTTGATACCACAGATGAATAGAGACCCAGTCAGACCAATAGTATGAAAAATCAGGAACAGAGTTTATTTACAATGATGTGCATCAAGGGAGAGACAGCACGACTTCACCTAAAGATCCATCAGCTGCTCTAACTAGACAAGGAAATAGTTAGGGTTTAAGTATACGTCCAGGCTGACGGGAGATGGCGTTGGTCATCCCATCTCACATGGACTACACTGAATCAGACTCTGATTAGTGGCAACCTGGCAATCCGGAGCAGATAGCTACTGACGCAGCCATGCAGAACAGTGAAACACTGCAAAGTCATATCTTGCATATGCTTATCTCTAAATACAGTTACACACGGATATTGGACATAATGCAGAACATTAACATATGGCTACACTGAGCTAGCCTACTTGAGCTTGGTTGGCTATACTTTTTCCTCAATATAATGTCAGTGGTGTGAATGTATTTCACCACTCTAACAAAATCTGTGGATATGCGTTCATTTGGGAATCTGTGCATCTCAAAATCCTCTCGTAAATGATCCACCATTTAACCTTAACAGAGCGGAGCTCAGCCCTATCTAGAGCCGTCTTGTGCTGGTGTGTTTGCACTTTACCGCGCTGGTCGGGGAAACAAATAAACAAACTCGTTAGTGGGACGAGTACATAAGTAGGCCTAGTTCTAAGTTGTGTTTTAGTATTATATTTGCATTACTTTAGCTTGGGTTTTGTATTATTCCCTAGAAATATGCTAACCATTCGTGCTTCAGTTCCAGACAGGTCATCATAATAAGTTATTAAACAACCCGGGCTAACGCCTTTCATTTCTGCTGCAGCAGGTTGTGCGCAACAGAGTAGACGGACATAAGATACAGTCTGAGGAGTTTCAGCTTTATTCAGTTACCCGCAAACTAAACCTAAGTTTCCCTCACAAACTCTGATTTGGTCGCTATACTATAGCTTATTCCAAGCTGAGCCGTTTATGAGTGTTTAGTCCTAAATGAAAACGATTCAAACTCTCTAGCCATTCACTCGCAATTCACTGACGTCAGGTTCACTTAAAGGAGCCACACATACTGTAGGACTAGGCTACTGTTATGTTGTTGACTGCCGTACTATTGAGGACTATTATGAGTTCTGTGCATCATTTAGTGGTAGGTAAAATTACTGCAATAAAATTATGCTTATTAAATGCTTTCCCCAAATCACTTTTCAAGAGTAATATTATCTGTTATCGTATCGGTATCGGCCACAACAAACCAATAAATATCGGTTATCGTTATCGGCCCTAAAATTCCATATCGGTGCATCTCTACCCCATAGTGTTGACTCTGAGAGCACCGCACAAGAATTCCAATGTGTCTGAACTGCTGGTTTGTGCACAAATGGCAAATAAAGAACCTTGACCTTGACAATAGCAATAAAAGACAGAAGCTAAAGGCAAACAGAATAGAAAAAATAGAATAGCATAGAATAGAATAGAAAAAAATCTATCTAAAAGATAAACATTGAACCTGTCCTGTAGAAACAGATGACCAATGTGCAAACATAATGAACATAAAAAGAAAGGTAAAAGAAGGAGGAAATAAGTCCTCTCTCCAGGCTATGTGTGTGTGTTTATTTATCTCTCTCAACCAGTGGCAAAGAGCCCAGGATGGCGCCACTGAGTTGACCCAGCTGCAACCCAATACCAGACACAGAGACTGATAAAGACACAGAAGTAGACAGTGAGAACGAGGGAAAGAGAGAGAGAGAGGGAGAGAGAGAGAAGATGCTCACCACTGCTTTGTGATGTCGAACATCATGATCACCCCATTACAGTTCTTATAAACATCCAGGAACTCGGCATCCAGGGCCATCTCGGCTTCCGACTGAAAACAAAACATAAATATACGAAAAATGTAATTAATGCAGCACTGAATGCCAAGAATAAATCTCAACCCCCACACTAACACTTTAATATGACTGACTTTTTGAATATGAAGTACTTGCTACAGATCATCCGCAGAACAGAAGTGACATTTGTTATGGCAGCTATGACAAATGATTTGGGCTTGAACAAAGGCTTTTCCCCCTCATCTCTGCCTTCCACTCCAAGCTAGGCAGACACATTAGGAGCTTGTGACACCTCTGAATGCAGCCGTTACCTCCTGAGGCTCGTTCTCCAGTTTCAGGTTGTCCCCTCGCTTTTTGCCTTTCCCTGCAGTAGGTGCAAAAAACACAAACAAGCAAATAAATAAAACAAAACAAATAAAGATATTACAAACCAGTGAGGAGGGAAAGCAATTACAGAAGACTAACACATATTTTTAATGCAGTCGAACAGGAGGGGAAAAATGTCAGTATATCATTATATCAGTACTCTCAGTATTCTCTATCTATGTACTAAGTTCAAGTTCACACAACAGTCTTTTGAAAGCTATTTGAAGGCAGAGGAGGAGGTAGATGATTTTCTAGAGTAAGTGCATATTTCATGTCATTCACACATTATCTGTTTTTCTTGGTCATGCGTGTTTTCTGTGTTTTGTACTGCCAATCCAAAATATAATTTCGCAGAAACCACTATTTACCTCATGGGAACTACAAGGTAAAATTTTTCAGTAAAAATTTTCAGAAAAATAACATAGCAAAATCAGTGTAGCCATGCTTAAGTAAACAGGCATATATGATTAAAAACAAAATCACTGAAAATGCATCAACCACCCCTCCTTCAAGGAATCTGCCGAGTCCTGCTATTGAGAAATAGTAGTTGAACCAGATCCATGTCTAATGCCACTCTGGAGCAAGAGAGCAGCAGGAGAGGGAGAAAGGGTTACACGAGCACCACAAACACAGGCTGCCTACAGTCCACCCACTACTGGGCCACCCACTCTCACCTAATCCTTCAGCAGGTAGCTTTTGACCTGAAGGAACCATAGAAGGGGAGCAAGAACACTGTTAGAAAGCAAAGTACAAAACTGCTGCTTGTCTTCACCAAAACTAAGCAGAAAACTGGGCTTACGGAAGCCATCTTCCAACACTGACTCATAAACTAAATAGGACACACCAAACCTATTTGATTTGATTGATTTCTATCAGATTACCACTCTATCAGTGACTGTTGCACAACCAATGAATTGAATCCCTTCATGTTGAAACACACTATGGCATTAAACACCAAACTAATTTGTTTTTCCCCAAAGGATCCCCCCAAGGCTCACCTTTGTCCACCACATCCCACACCTCCACTTTCACCACGTCGTCTGTTGCTGAGGAGACAGAGAGACACACGATCAAAGTCCATACTCAACATCAGCACAAAACACACAGTACTGCCTTGGACACGCGGATCACTACAGCTTTGTTAACACGGACACTGACAGCTTTGCTGTTTTGTTTTTTTTGCTACTATTTGTGAGGAATTAGTACACTGACAATACACAACACAGAGTTAAAATTGTTGAGCTCATTTTGTCATGATCATCTATACTGTACTGCAGTAGCACCGGTAAACACCATCAGCACAGCCAGAGGGGAAGCCCTATTCTGCCACAGGCCTCAGTGCTGAGTCACCTACTAAAGGACGTTTGTTGACAGAAAGTGTTTCTCCCCAGCAGCAGTCACTTTGGGGCTTTTTTCCCCCAGCTGCAGTAAATGGGCGACTGAGGGGGAAAGAGCCCAGTCTGTTGGCACCGGGCCAAACACACACCTTGCATGGGAAACACACTCGGTGGGGGGAGAGCGAAGCCAGTGTGTGTGTGTATGTGTGTGAGAGAGAGTGTGTGTGTGTGTGTGTGTATGCTTTAACACTGGGCCACCAACTAGCTACTTTAATGTGGATTAAAGCACAGGATGCGGAAGCGAGAGCCGTGAAATTGCGAGCGAGATCGATGGAGTGCTGTTTTTGTGGCTAGCTCTGACTTCTTATGAGCTTAATGGGACAACAATGACTGAAGGGAAATGTGCAGCCGTTTGATGGATGCACACTCTGACCTGCAACATTACATTGTGCTGTAAGTAACAAAACACCCTTCTCAAGTGTTGCCGCACAACACAATATCTAATTAAAAGGGCCAAGAGAGTCTTACTTTTGTAGTTCCAATGTATACTGGTGACCTGGATTTCCTGGGTGGGTATATACTCCTCGATAAACTTCTTCCCCTGCAGCCGGTGCCATAAAGCACTCTTGCCAGTATTCCGGTCCCCACGGATGACAATCTTCACTGGGAGAGAGAGATGGAAGATATAACATTATGTGGCAGCTGGATAACATCATTCATCTATCAAACTACTGGAGGAACACAAACAACTCAATACAGCAGTAATTCTCTTTATGACAAAGTCCAATAGACATGAATCAGAATGCAAAGTAAACAAATGTGTGCAGAGATAAACATGTCTTAATGCATATTGCTTTCCTTGTGTCAAGAAAAGTAAGACATTTACACCCCTAAATGACAATGATACCCTTACGATGACATTTAATGGGCAACATAACAGGTGGAAGACAGATGATTGTTTAACTTTATATCATCTCTGTCAACACAATCATTTGGGTCTGAATGAGTGCACAGATAGCCATCCCCACCATCCAGAAAACATCCTGACATGAACATTATCTAAAACTCTGAATGAACTCTGAGTGTAAAAGTAAAGCAGGCCTAACTGCTTCTAACCATTACTGACAACGAGAAGTCGGAGACGACTGGAAAAATAGGCCGGTGGGTGATCGTGTATCAGTCATAAATGTTTAATGTCTCCAGAAATGGTCAGACAGCAGCCCAAACGCTAACAGAGGATCAATACAAGAGCACAGTTCACTGTCAGTAGGGGAAACAGCCTGCTACCACACTACTTGTTCTGTCAAGGATAACTACAGCTAGTATTGATCATGTATGGCTTGGTTTCATCATCTAAAAGACATCCTACCTGTTAACCATGGTGCTAACTACAATAGTAGGATTAGCCTCATATAACCATCCTAATGCCTCAAGAGCTCTAATACTTCCATTCAGTGCCATCATTTGTTTTTACATCTAAATATGACGTGGGTGTGTTCAGTAATCTGAAGTGCAATCACTTACTGTTATACTGCACGCCCTTGGCAAAGCGCCGCTGAAGACTCTGGTTCATTGACTGCAGGCCAGCTGGGATATTTCTCTCCCTCAGTTGCCCTCCCTCAGAGCCAACAAGTTTCTTTAGTGCAGAAAACATCTTGATTGTTTCGTTCACTTTCCCTTCGAGAAATCAGAAATCCAAATTCCTCCCCTGTCTGCCCTTGACTGAATGGGTCAGCAGAATCCACAGAGGACTTTTGGAGAATTTGGAGGTGCAGTTTGCAAATGGGTTTATCATGCACTCCTGTAGGCCAGGCTCACGTGCAAAAGTCACTGACAGCCCTGATATTGAACTACAGGTAGCCTACTGAGGAAGGACTTGGCAGCCAAACGTCTTCACCAGTGCAGAATCCTTGGAAAAGCCATCGCTCTCTGTCAAATAACAGTCTTATTCTATTCTCGTTCCAGCTGACATCACCTATGAGAAATTAAAAAAAAAATCACGTTAGCTCAGTCCACTCAATGCATAAAATCAGTCAACAGACTCGACGAAAACAGAGGACGTAAACGTTGCGTGGCACGTATACGTTCTCTACATAACATTCCATGCATACAATTGCAGACGAAAGACTGCCAAGATGTGTAACTCCGATCGATGCGATGAACGATGAGGATCAAAACACCCACAATCACAGTGAAATGACAAGGTTATGGCCATACAAAACATATAGTTGGTTAAGCTATGTGTTGAATGAATTTAATTGCAGCTATCCTCGCTAACGATTAGGTAGTTTAAAAGGGGCTCCGTTGCTGCTGCTGCTGCTTCAAGAAAGCATAACGTTCGTTCATGTTATCTAATATCCGTTAACCATATGGCACTTGACACCTGAATGCCAGTTTAAGAAGAACGTTTGCAGGAACGTGAGAACTCACGTATTCGTAACCAACAGTGCCGAAGAGCTGACATGTCTTCTCTGCAACCCTAGCAGTAAAGCCGATTCAGAGCTAAAGCTAGCTGGGTTTCCATCATATGTCTACAGACTGGCTGGCTAGCACAAAGCTATTTCCTCCACTGGATTCAATGTTATGCTACGTGTCAGTGTTTTCTAATCCGGATCCGGTAAGATACCGCAGGAACATTTTCATTCCATTTACTCTGCAGTCGAATTACAAAATTTACCTCATAGACTGGCCTTGCCATCGCCATTCCTTCCCCATATTGACGATGAAACCCTCTGAAGCATCATTATCCCGCGATGACAACCATTTCCCTAGCATCCCTCATCCCAACTGGAATGAATCACGAAGAGACAATTACATCTTCACGGCAACAGATGATATAGCGCCTCTAGTGGACGGAAGATGAGCAAACCAAACTGGTGCCCAGGTAGCCAAGGTGTTTTACTGTATTAGACCTGCTCAATTTTACAGGTGAAGTGTTGGTAACATTAGGTTTGTTCGACATCAAGCAGCGCTGCGCAGATTTGGCTGAACGATGCGTGGTGGACTTTTGCACAATGTTTTAAATTCAACATTCATCAGGTTCAGGTTCAGCCAGGGACCAGTTTCCCGAAAGCATCTTAAGCCTAAGAGCGTCGTAATGTCCCTCTTACGAACGTCTTAAGATTTGCCGACTGTTTCCCGAAACCATCGTAGCTTAAGAACGTTGTGAAAACACTCGTAGATCTACGAGTGCTCCAGAGTTCTCTTTACCGGCTAAGAGCGTCTTAACAGTACTTCTCACTGAGGTCACCAACAGGACATACAGAGTAATTACAACTTAGAATACATAATCCAATTTACGTTCCCTTTCTTTATTGTGTTTATCTGTGATGAATCAGATTTTAACGTGCAAAATAGCATAGCCTACATTTAATGGTCATAATAATGTGATGAAAAGCGGACAAAAATGCAATCAAGTTATGAAACGAGACGTTGCCAGAATAGTTTGCCATTATCTTTGCTAAGTGAAGGCTATATTTTATTAGGCCTATGAAGTAAAAGCAGAGAAAGGAACATGTGGTTTAGTCTGTAGGCCTACTGCATCAAAATCTAAGCCTACACATTTCCTCACTTTCTTACTCGACTTCTTTCTTATCTTCTAACGTGTTCTTAAGTGACACCGCGAAAGATTGTTGCATTGTGCAACAATCTAATCTTAAATAACTAGATGTACCGCAGAGCGGTACAAAATATGACCGCCGCCCAGTCCAGCACATTTTTCCACAAAAAGAAATCACGCTGAAAGGCCTATGTGATTCTAACTGTCTCACTAAATGTCATTATCCACACTCAATTCTCACTGGTATCTGCTAGACAACAAGTACCAAAACATGATTAGTTCATAGATTTCACATGTAAAATTAATTTTATACAACCCCACCTCCATCTTGCCTGTTCATAATTCTGAGAAATTCTTGATTGTTTTTGTTATGTTTATGTTATGTGTGTGTGTGTGTGTGTGTGTGTGTGTGTGTGTGTGTGTGTGTGTGTGTGTGTGTGTGTGCCTGCGTATGTGCCTGTGCATGCAAGCGTACATATGTCTACTGTGTGAGTATGTGTCATACGTATGATTACTGTGAATATGTGTGTGTGTGTGTGTGTGTATCTGTTTGTGCACATGTGTGCACATGAAATGGGTTAACATGACCCCTGGAGGCAATCATACAGAAAAAAATGGTCATCCTAGGCCCTACAGTTCTCAAGATATTCACAGAGAACTGTGTCTGCCCTACCCTCCTTTCGGGGGGTCCAGTCCAGCGGGGGGGCTACAGATCAAATGAAAAATGACGGTTCCATGCTATCCATGTGGGGGTACATGCCCACCAAGTTTTTGTGTACCCGGTCTTTCAGTGTCCGGGAATCCTTGTTGGTGTACGTCACTAAATGTACACATAAATTATTTTATTGTAAGGCCCCCCATGAACGAAAACACACAAAACTTGGCATGCATTCGGAGGGTGTCATAATGATCCTACACTTTTAATTTCGTGCAGTTTTGACCTTGTCAGCCAGAGATATTGTGATGAAAACACCTAATTTTTTGCTTTTTAATTTTTAACTAGATGGCGCTATACATGAAATAAGTGGTAATGTGATGGGTTGACATGCCCCCTTAAGACCAACATACATAAAAAAGGTGGACCTCCTAGGCCCTACGGTTCTCGAGATATTCACAGAAAACTGTCTCCGGCCACCTACAGGCCAGTTGATGTATAGTAACATAAATTAATTTATTGTGTGGCCCCCCATGAACGGAATTCCACAAAACTTGGCGTGCATACAGAGGGTGTCATAATGATCATACACTTCCAATTTCGTGCAGTTTTGACTATGTTAGGTCACAGATACCTTCAATTACAACACCTCAATTTTACTTTTTTGTGTTTAACTAGGTGGCGCTATACATGAAATGAGTGGTTATGGAATGGGTTGACATGGCCCCTTGAGATCAACATACAAAAAAAAATGGTCCTCCTAAACCCTATGGTTTTCGAGATATTCACAGAAAACTGTGTCTGCCCTACCCTCCTTTGGGGGGTCCAGTCCAGCGGGGGGACTACAGATCAAAACGAAAAACGATGGTTCCATGCTATCCATGTGGGGTTACATGCCCACCAAGTTTCGTGTACCCCGGTCTTTCAATGTCCCGGGAATCATTGACGGAAATTTGGGCATGCGAAAAAGAAAAAGAAGAAAATCTGACTAAACATATATCGCTGCGCGGCGGTCATAATTACAATTATTTATGTTTGTGTGTGGTATATAATCTAGACTAGGCTACTTGGGATGCTTACATGCAGATGTCAAAGTGTTTCTATTTTCGTATTGATGTGAATTAATGTGTAGATCCGAAGTTTGAATGGTAGGCCTGGCTGTGACGTGCAGTCACCTGACATCACCATCAAATTAGGATATTTCAGAACTATTAACGTGGACAGCTCCCCTTAAGAGCATCTTAAGAGCAGTGCACGCGCGTTCACGCTACGAGCATGTTCGGGAAACAGTCGGAAAAAACAAACGAACGATCGTGAGATGAATCGTAGAAAACCCTCTTAAGACCGTCGTTATCGGGAAACTGGGCCCAGATCTGTGCATGAAGTTGAATGAACTCACACACACACACACACCCCAAGCCATCTTTCCTTCTTTCTTTATTTCTTATGCATATATGTCATTAAAATATTTCGAAGGAATGATGATAGGCTAGATTAGAATATGGTCTGTTTTTCATATGCCACTCCAAAATGGGAAAAGATAACATGTGGACACAGTAGCCTATAGGGTAATAGTTCAACATACTTTTAAACCTGAGTTTTAAGGCAGGTAGTCAACATTTGTTTTTAACTTGAATATACATTTAAACAGATGATCTTGGACTTTAATAGAGTTGCCTATGCAAACATCATAGCTTAATAATAACTGGTTTTGTGTACAAGGGCAAACTGTATGGATTTGAAGAAGATTCAACATTTAATAGTAACATTTAATGTTAGAAGTATTGTTCACCTTTCAGGGTTTTGGTTTTACACCAAGGCCTTTGCAGGATAAAAACAGATTATCAGTATAGGCCAGGCCATAGGTCATTTGGGTGATAACTTAACTGTATTACTGCCCAATGTTCTTTTTGAACAATATTTACAGACTGCATTTTAGAAAACTCTTGACCAATATTAAATTGACTGTGTGGAAAGGCTGTCACATGGGTTTAACAATAATGGTATACTGTTCATAAAGTGTAAGGCTTATTACATTTCTAGCCTATAATAACGGATATATTGAAGGGTTTTGGGTGAGTGAACAGGCTCTTTGAAAGAAACATACTAAGGGTGTGCAATGTACGTTTTTCTGTATGGAATGGACATTAAAAGGCACCACTGGCGCGGTAATACACCTTTAACTGTTCTCTCTAAACCATTGCACTTGGCTGCCATCACCACAGTGTGCGCTGACTTGTTTTGCTGTCTGCCTATCGGTTCTTCTGTATCATGACGTAACCCTGTGAAAGAGCAATCGCTGCTCCTAACAATGTAAGCAATCAACATATTCCAGCTCTGCTTCAAATGTAGGCTATCAATAAGAGCCATGCTACATGGCTTGGGGCACGGTCCGTTTCGGTTAATGAAACATTCATCGTGTTTCTATATTTGCGACGAGGGGCTGTCCATTTCTCCTCTCTGCAATGATGATTCAGACTGAAGAGCGGGTAAGTAAGCTATTGCAAAGTGAATGTTAGAATATTTCATTTGCTGGTAGTATGGAGCTTTGGCTAAATTGTTCTTTATTAGCTTGATGATGTCGAGGGGCGTGGCAGTCTGGCTTGAACATCATATTTAGTTGTTGAAAGAATTCTCACATCATAAATCCAAACGGTGAAAAATCATTGTGCATTTGGTAGCATGGCGACAATTTTGTGATCAGCGACTCAGTCGCTTTACGACAAGCATCCCTGACATGATGTGAACGCGGAACAGATGCTCATCCGTGGCTGTGATGCGAACTACCACCAACTTGGTCCAGGTGCGGCTGAGCCGAAAATACAAACAAAGAAACGTGGCCCCCAGCGGCCTGGATTGCTTTCTTCTCGTTCGTAACCTAAACCTGGTTAAGTGTCGTGCTTTTTGGGGAGTCCTACTGAAACAACAGAACAGAACTGAAACTCGCAAAACCAAAATGCATGATTGATTTCTAGAAAACAGTCTGCACTTATTTGGTCTATAGCCTAACTCAGCTGAAGATAAATGCAATATTCTAAAGACAAATGCAATTTTGTCATTAACATCATATGGAAGCCTCATTTTCACCCAAACATTGCTAGATTTCTTTAGTCAGCTTGGAAAGACAGGTCCACATCCCTTTGTTCTGTTTTTGAACAACTCTAGCCTGTCTGTTGTGGAGTAGAATAAACATCACATGTTGCTACAATTTAATTGCATTTTGCAATATTCGACTGAGCTATTTGGTAAGATATGACTTTGCATTATGGAGCAATAGTATGGGCCAATGTGAATTTAGGCTTCTTTGCAGCATTGATGGTGTGGTGACATTGTTCATTGTTTTGAGATAGACCCAGTGAGGGAGTCATGGCAACACAAGAACCTTCTCCTCCTTCATCAATGGAGAGCAACAAACCAGGCTTCCCCAAGAAGATCTTGGCAAATACGCTGGAGGATAAGCACCTTTGCAACTGCTGTCATAACATTTTGAGGAGACCATTCCAAGCCCAGTGTGGTCATCGCTTTTGTTCCTACTGCTTCAACAGAACTGTCAGGTCTGTTTGTATGTGTACGCATGGTGTCATGCATATGTGGGGGTTTACATTGTAGTGTATGCAATTTTTCATATAAAATGACTTTGAGATGGCCACTAATTGTCCTTATTTTAATAGCAATGGACCCCAGAAATGTAATGCCTGTATCAAGGAGGACATATTTGAAGAGCCCACATCTATTCTCAAACAAGGCTGTGTGCGTATATTTTCTGCAATGGTCATCATTTTACTTTAAAAATGATATTGCTTGATGTTGAAATAAGTGATGTACAGTAAGTTGCCTCCCTCCTTAGTATGTGTATGTATGTGTCCCTGTGTGTGTCTACAGGCCTTTCCTGACAATGCAGCTCGGAGAGAGGTGGAGACGCTTGCTGCAATTTGCGTTAACGAGGGCTGCACTTGGAAGGGCAGCATCAAAGAATATGAGGTATCTCATTTCCTCTCTAGGGTCTTAGCTCTCCGTAACAATATTAGCTGTTTTGTTTTTTTCAGTTACGTTCTATATTGCAATTTATTGATATGCAAATGTCAACATATGTCTGTTTCATGTACAGTATATATATCAGAACTTGACAAGCACAAGCACAGTACACTGTTTTATGTGTCTGTTTTGTTTTCAGCTAAGCCACGAGGGAAAGTGTGAGTTCATGATCATCCCCTGTCCCTCATGTAAGGAGCGCATACGCTTCAGCGAGCAGGAGAGGCATAATGAACGCGAATGTCCAGAGAGAACCCTCAACTGCAAGTACTGCAAAGAGCCATTTCATTTCAAAAACATTAAGGTGAGGCAATACACAGGTGTGTCTTTTGGCAGGATATGACTTCAGCTTTTACTGTAGGGTTATGTCATGGGTGACTTGAGCCAGTGTACCCAGAGATGCATAAAATAATAACAAGCCTGCCTTTCACATTGCATTATTTAACATGGGAGCTGTTAGAGCTCTTACGCCCGGTAAAACCACAACTAAACCACAGCTGTAAAACCTCAAGCGAAGAATGGATTTTGTTGTCTGTTTTATGAAATTATTTTAATTCTGTGCTTGTTAGCCACAAATCAGTAACATAGCTGTTTGTGACAGTGTTCAGTTACATTGTGTCTGAATATTTTATAAATGCTTCCTTCACATGATTTGTTTCACATGATCTGTTTCACATGTCCACTGATTTCTGGCAGACTAGGAAGTGAGATCATTAAAAGCAAAGTCCTTTTTTTTTCAGGCACATGATGAGATCTGCCCCAAGTATCCGATGATCTGTGAAGGCTGCGCAAAGAAGAAAATCCCCCGGGAAAAGGTGGGGCCTCGGAACGTTATTTTTAAAACTCTCCAATCTCTCCAAGTGAAATCTCTCCAAGTGAAACAGAACGTTCTTCTGTTCAGAACCATATGGCGACTATTCACAGTCAAGTCGAGAGAATATTCATATCTTGTTTCGTTCTTTATCCTTTCTTTTAGTATGTTGACCACATCAAGTTTTGCAGCAAATTCAGAACTCCATGCCGATATCAAGTAGTAGGCTGTGACATGTCAGTAAGTAATGAATAATAAATAAGTAATAAATCAGAAGTCCCTCAAACAGACCTCTCGATTCCTCACTTTTGGTGCATACATAACTACTCAGGGATTCATTTGAATACTCTAAATCCTCTCTAAACCCTTAACAGCAAAGCAATGATAGAATGCAATAATACAGTACTATACACAGTACAATACAGTACTAAACATAGTACAATACAGTAATATACACAGTACAATACAGTACTAAACATAGTACAATACAGTACTATACACAGTACAATACAGTACTAGACACAGTACAGTACAGCAATACAGTTCCTGCATGAATATATTGTAATTGCTTCTACTGTTGCGCTCCTCACCCAGGTTGAGAAGGAGAAGATCCACGAGCACGAGCGTGCCTGCGCCCACGAGCACCTCAACCTGCTGCTGCACTACATCATGGGCATGAAGGTGAGCCTGGAGGGGCTGCAGCCGCAGAGCCTGGAGCTGGCCGGGCACAAGGCCCACGAGCTGCACCAGTCCCTGCGCGAGCTGGAGCTCCGCGTCAGCCAGCTGAGCGCCATGTCCGCGCCCATCCTCGGGCCTCCCGTGCAGGGGGCCTCCGCCTCGTCCTCCTCCTCCTCCTCCTCCTCAGCCTCGGCGTCCGGCTCCAGCTCCGCTGTGGCTGCCGCACCTCCGCCGGCGCTGCCCACCGCCACGCTGTCCACCTCCTTCACGCCGCTGCCCAGCTCGGTGGGTGCGGCGCTGGAGCTGCAGCTACACAGCGAGAAGACCAAGGTGGCGGAGCTGGGCCGGCGCTGCCAGGAGCTGGAGGTGAAGGCGGGCACCTTCCAGGATGTGGTGTGCGTGCTGAACCGCGAGGTCGAGCGCTTCGCCACCACCATCGAGGCCAGCAACCGGCAGCACCGACTGGACCAGGACAAGATCGAGGCTCTGAGCAACAAGGTGTGTGCTTTACATGGGTTGCTTCTCTTCTGGTATCTATATTAGAGTGAGGTGAGATGACCTTTACCTGTGGACTGAACTTTGAGTCATGTTTGTCAACATTGTTACTCTTTTACATTCATTGTAAGTCAGTGTTTCCCATACATTGACTTATTTGTGGCGGCCCACCACAATATCAACATTGACCACCACACAATGATTTTCCAGGTTGTACTAAATTGTGCTTAAATCTGGTTCATAACCATAATCATAACCACGCTGCACTAATTTGCTAAAAACAAATAGAATTCAATTCTGTGGGAAACACTGTAAATATACTGTGCAAGAGTATATAGGCTGCAGCTTTGCGGGTAAAGTATTAGTAAAAGGGTCAGGCTAGCACTCGCAATGCTAACTATTGGGGGTTGAATCCTGTTAATTGTTGCTGCTAATGTAAAGGCCCAGATCCTGCTATGAAATTCCCTTATGTGAAGGACAGATCTAAGTGAAGTCTGCTAATTGGACTTTTATGCTTTTAAGCTTTTTTATGTGCTACATATAACTTTACTATCACATCTTCAAGGGTGAGTCTGACTTGTATCCCATCCAGGAAGTGGATGGCCATAAACTTGACATTCCCGTCCTTTGGCTCAGGTCCGGCAGCTGGAGCGGACTGTGGGGGTGAAGGACCTGACCGTGGCTGAGATGGAGGGGAGGCTGCGCGAGATGGCTGCCACCACCTTCGACGGCGTCTTCATCTGGAGGATCTCCGACTTCACCAAAAAGAGGCAGGATGCCATTGCTGGACGCGCCCATGCCATGTTCTCCCCTGGTATGGTTATATGATTGTTATTATATAGTTGTACAGAGGTTATGTGGTCGAATGTTGAACTTTATATTTAAATGTGTTCACATTTATATAATTCAATGGTATTGGTGTATGAGTGGCATCAGTGTACAAGCTGTATCAGTTCTTTTCATATTTTGTAGTGTAAAGTAGAATATCCACTGTGAGTATGATTGTATCCCAACAGTGTTTAGTAGGAAACTACAGTAATAGCGGCATAAGTGTCTTTGCGGTGTGAATAAATACCTGTGTGTTTGTTCTCCCTTAGCGTTTTACACAAGCAAGTATGGCTATAAGATGTGTTTACGGATCTACCTGAATGGGGATGGGACAGGCCGTGGCACACACCTCTCTCTGTTCTTTGTGGTGATGAGGGGACAGAGTGATGCCCTGCTCAAATGGCCTTTCAACCAGAAGGTAAGCATTTTTAAAAGAGTTGGAGTTCGAACTTGTTTGGAGAGCCTCAGCTTTTCAGCATTTTATAGTCTTCATTTTGTTTTGTGTTTTAGAATTTCTGGATGAACGCTTTTTATTTAAGTTGGGAAGCTTTTTGTGGTTGTTGGCTGAATAATTTGAACAGCAAACACCAATATTACTGTACATATTGTATTTTCTTCTAAGTTCAGTGTCAGTCCATTGAAGGGTAGAGCACTGTCCACTTGCCAGGGTAATCATTTTCTGACAAAACTCGCTCTGCTGTCTGTCTCCTGCCTGCAGGTGACCCTCATGCTACTGGACCAGAGTAACCGGGAGCACATCATTGATGCCTTCCGGCCCGATGTCACTTCCTCCTCTTTCCAGCGGCCTGTGAGCGAGATGAACATCGCCAGTGGCTGCCCGCTTTTCTGCCCTCTGTCCAAGCTCGAGGGCAAGAACTCGTACATACGCGATGACACCATCTTCATCAAGGCCATCGTGGATCTCACAGGCCTCTAATCTAAGGGTTCGTGGTTTTCAGGTTCTGTAACGGATCTCGCGCTGTGTAAACGGAGTGGGTCGTGTGACTCGCTCGCAGTGTTTCTGACAGGGTATTTTGTGCACGGGGCTTGTTTTGTTTCTCGAGAGCTTATGCCCTCTCGTTCATGGCACATCCCTTTCACCTGCATGCGAATGCTGACCCAGCATGTCTGCACTGATGCTATGGCAGGCTCGGCTCGTGCCACCAGGGGGAGCTAGAGGTCCACGTGGCTATCACTCTCACAAGCACATGAGCCTAATGAGGGTTCCGTCTCAGCTTCAGATGACGTCAGTGCTGTTTACATTTTTAAAAGAGCTTAAATTAGTAACGGTGACAATAGGTCAGCTTGGCCTGTGTCTGTCTGGTGCTGTGTACCTGCTTGTTGGTATGACAGGGTAATTTGTGTTGAAGTTATGTCAGTATTTCTATAAATATAACAGTTATATCAAAAATAGATTTTGGAGGACCAATATTTAGTGGAGATGCACCCATGTAAAGAAAGGGATGCAGATTGTAAGTGCCAATGGGGGAAATGGCTGTTTATGGAACAGCCTATGGATTGGCCCCTAATTTTTAAGTCTCAAACTTCAGCCCTTTTTGAAGGGTGATTTCGATTATGCTTGCTTATTGTAGCGGTCATCAATTTGCATAGAAGAAACGTGGAGTTACTGAAAAAAAATAATTGGCAGATTTAATATGTAGGTGCAATTTGCATGTTAACCAACCTAGCATCTCTTTCGTTGGCCTTTGAGAGAGAAATTCCATTGTCTTTTGAAGCTTGCATAGGAGTAGATTTCTTTCATGTTATTGTAAATGGCAGCATTCCATTTAGTGTGTGCTCAGTCAGTCAGTGAGTGAGTGGTTTTAGACTTGAGGGCTGGTTTGTTACATCTGTGGAAGATACATTTGAAGTTATCAGGGTTTTAGCAGTAGTTCACAGCAGGGTTTTCATATCTTTCATATTCGCCATTTTAGTATGTATCCCTTGGCATTCTACATTTAACTGACACACAGGGTATTGCCGCTCCTGCGATGGTATTTCTTGTTGCTTTTGTTTGTTTTTTCTCTCACGCTCTCATCTGGAGTCTTGGTTTAGCAGATTTGGGAATGGAATGTAAACGTATTTGACATATCGAGTGCAATGGGATGGAAGTTTGAAGAAGTTTGTAGAAGTTTTATTGAAGATTTATTAAACTTGGAAGTTAGAAATGACTCGAAAGGAACTAACCCATGAGATTTGTAACCACGTGTGCAATGTCTAACTAGTTTGATAGAAAGGTAGGTTAGTTTTGATGATAGGAGTATTGGCAAGGTGATCTGTGAGCTGGTGTTTACAACTGTAATATTGAGATGTCATATAAGGGTATGTGATGTGTTAAAATGGGTGGTCTATATTAGCAACGTGTGCAATTTGCAATTAGCTTCTATTCCATTTGGCTTTAAGAAATTCTTTTGATGTAATGGTGGTTATTTTTAAACCAGCCATGACAGATCTTGAAGCTTCTCTGTGCATGAGAAGCTTCAACGAATATAATGTTTTATTGTGTGTGTGTTTATCTATGATCTTACACAGTAGGTCAAAAGTGGACACACATCTTTATATTTTAATGAATATCACAATATTATACTATTATATTATATACGATGCTGCTTATATATTTTCTTGAAATATTAGCAGTAGTAATCCTTGAAGAATAATATAGATATATACTTTTAATATTATGATATATGCTAATCTAGCATCTATAATCAAGTACATGTAAGAACACTATTCAGTGAAATTGTGTGATATATGTTTTTATTATGGATATATAGCCACATAGATGATTTTTGTGCTGTCATGGTGGTTTAAAAATGTTTAAGGGGGGCATTAAAAAATGCTATACCTATTGCAGTAGTGAACGTTATTGTTGCAAAATGCACACAAAATATTTAGGTCCTTTTAATCAAAGTGCTCAAAACCTGTGTCATAGGTGTCATAGGATGACAGATAGAGTTGATACAGATGATATAGCGATGTGCAACAATTTAAGCAACAAATGCCAAACTTAGATGGACACTTATGTACTTTTTAATACTCTTCCTATTTGTTTCTTGTGCCAAATGTGTAGAGGGTTGAAAGTTTTAACATGGTTTGAGGCATAGATTGAATGTACGGAAGGCGCAGTGCAATTTTATATAATGGGTTTACATGCTAAATGCGGAACCATATTAACTTTCTACAAGAATTGTGTCCTACAATTGATGTGTTGAAATTCGTTTTCAGTTCAAGTGTATTTATTATCGATGTTATTCAAAGCCCATATTACAGTTTTTAATTGTATCAATGCTGTATTTGACCATTTTGTCAATAAAGACAAGTAAAGAACATTTTTAAGAAAGTATTTTATTGCAATAATGGATACACATTTTTCTCTCTCCATTTTATAGAAAACACAAGCAAACACTCTACAGGCTTTTTGAAAATCAGTGGTG
Source organism: Alosa alosa (assembly GCF_017589495.1). Lineage (NCBI taxonomy): Eukaryota > Metazoa > Chordata > Actinopteri > Clupeiformes > Clupeidae > Alosa > Alosa alosa. The sequence continues at coordinate 32,239,346 of NC_063200.1, forward strand.
TCTGCCATGGACATTTTGGTGGTCTGTTATTGCAACTGCTTTATTAATATTCAGTTCATGGCACTTTGTTAAAGAAGGTTTGTTTCTGTAATTTAAAAGACTACAAAATCTATCAATTTAGAAACATTTTTTTGTTTTCTTAGTAAAGAAACATTCTTCACATACAGAAAAAGACTCACAAATGCTATCCCTGTACAACAGATATTTATTGACCTTGACTTCTCTCTCTCTCTTTCTGATTGTTGAAATTGCTTATTCAATCGTTTTATGATGTAGTGGTCACACTTAAACATAAGGGGCTTTTAATATCTTTAGCCACTATGCCCTGTACATTCATTGACAATCATACATATTTTAAAAGCTCTTCAATAAAAGAAAAAATGTGACAAAACTTATCCACCTTTTTAAAGACAAAAAATTTAATTTTACAAACAAGTACACATAAAACAACCAAAAACTCAAAAGGATTCTAATGGGATCTGACCAATAAGATCTATTGACCTCACAAAAAAATAAGTCAAAAGCACCAGCAACAATTCCATGGGAAGGAATTCTTTATGAAAACAAACACATTAAAAACAAATCTGTCAGAGATGAAACAGGGTAAACCCAAATATTCAGAAAGGGAGGCGCCAGCCCAGTCTTGGCTTACGCTATAGTTAACCCTCCACCTTTTTTGTGCACAATGACATTTTCAGTATAGAAAAATAGCCCCATTTTGTCCGATCACCATAGAGTGTATCAGGACTATACCGTAGTGACTTAGGCCGGTTTTTGATGGGGAATTGGGGCCTTGGTGTCTGCTATTTGGCCAGCTAGGCTGATCTGGCGACCGGCTGGCCGGGATTGAGGAAGAAGGGGGGGTTGTTTTTTGACAGAGTGAGCTTTACGATCTTTTCCTCCGGCCTTCTAAGTTGCCAAAGTTGATTGGCCTGATCTTCATCTCTGCGAAGGGGACAGAATGCTCGTGGCCCTTCCAATGGAACCAATTGATGCCCTGAGATGAAAAGAGGAAACAGAAACATGACATTTTACGTTTCCATATACGACTTGACACTTGTGAGTGCCACAGCGAAATACACACAAAAATGTCAAATACGACTTTTGTAAATATTCATAACTATACAAAATGGTAAATAGTGTAGAAAGAGTTAGCTACTTTAACGTTAACATTTCTCATGACTCACCTTGCTGTGGCTGTTGTCTCCATATCTTCCCATGAGGTTGACTCGGTGGCAGTTCTTGTACCAGAAGGCACCCTTGTACGAAAGGGCACAGTTGGTGACGGCAACGTCATTGTCATTGTCGTACGTGGAGAAGGGTCTGTTCTGGTGGTAGGTCATAGAGTCACCTGAAATGTACAGAGATGGTTAAGCAGAATCTTAACATCAGGAATCTCTCCTAGCGTGTGACCTCTAACTTGGTCTCTAACTTGTGTGTTTTGATATTGCCATTGGGTGGTGCTATAACACAACAAGGGGTTGCTTCTTTTGTCATGACTTATGAGCACAAGGCATAAAATCTATCTCTGAAACATGTAATGTAAATAAGTACAAGAATATAAGAATGTAAGTTATATCCAGATTTTCTGCAGGTGAAATCTTACCAAATAGTCTGAATATTACAAAACAAAAGCCTGGACAAATTCTGAGCAAATTCTGTTGGCTATAAATTATGTCAACTGAAGGTAAGATGTACCAGCACCATGTTGTAGACTATGCTGAGCCAAGCACCTGTTGTAGACTATGCTGAGCCAAGCAATTTCCTTAAACTGTATTTTCCTTAAACCAGTAAATCATTTGTAGTATTTGGAGTATTCCAGAAGCTATGCAAACTGTCAAGGCTCACCAGCTGTGCCACTGTAGGAACCGATCTGGATCTTGTAGCGGCCTCGTGGTTCTCCAACAACGATGCTGTCGTAGTAAGCATGCACAGACTCAGTGCCATCTCTCAGGTCCACCCGCAGCTCATACGGACCAGATGTGGTGAGCTTGTGCATGTTGGACAGACCTGACAGGAGCAGAGAAAAGAAGGATATTTACATGTGGAAGAAAGTGGATCAGAAGATCTGAGACAGATATAATAAACACAAATCAAACTGCTTTAGTCATGATTTAGACATGATTGCAATAAGATTGCTCTTAACTACTTAAATGGAGTATTTTGCGTGCTAGGCTATTTACGTATAGGAAAAACAATACAATAGTACATGATATGTATTCTTACATTTTGATGGTATATAAATAAAAGAGAATAAAATTGAATAGCATACTGCTCAAGTGTTACAATAAATATTGTACTTGAGTCAAGCACGAACTGTATTTGTGAAGATTTCTCTATTTCTGTCAAACGTAGACCCACCGAGCCAGAATTCATCCATCATGTCCCCGAAGCCGTTTGTGTAGTTCCTCCAATTCCTGAAGAACTCAGTTTTCCCGTTCTGACGTCTGAGGAATACCTGGTGGGAAAATAGGCAAGTCTGAGGACAGAGCCTTTGGTCTCACAAGATAACGACTTCATTGTAATTACAATCCTTGGGCTCGGGTTTATTTAAATAAGGACTAAACATCATAAGGACTATGACCGAGTAATTTCATTTTGTTTCATCATTGTTTCTTGCCCACGCACGTAACTCTTGCTAAATTGATTTTTCTCTTGCCTTGAAGACACAATGTATTGCTTTTTGGAAGAAGCGGTCGAGACAGAATGTGAAAATGCACAGTTCATAGAAAAGTGACTCTTAGTGAAACCATGCCATGTACTCACCACCCATCCACCGCCATCGGTGGACATGTCACAGTACACCTGCATAGGCTGGTTCTCATTTCCTCCCACATAGATGGTGTACAGGCCAGATTCACTCTCCCCATTCAGTAGTGCCTGTGAGCAGTCCTTGGGAAACCTGTAAAGGACTCCAGCTACATGTATGTCCACACACACACACACACACACACACACACACACACACACACACACACACACACACACACACCGAACAGAGGCATTCACAAACACACACACACACACACACACATACATGGGCACACACACACACGGGCACACACAGACACACAAAGATATATTCAGAGTCTTGTCACATCTTATAAGACACCTTAAAACAAAAATCCTCCATTTAAAGAAATGCTGATATTTAAAAACACATGAAAAAGCAGTCCTGAATGCTTCAAAACTAATGGAACCAGAAAAATGAGAAGTATAAATAACAGAGGCACAAACAGATGTGAAAGAGAACCCACAAATCTGCAACACTGGCAGTTTTAAGCAGGGGTTGGTTGCCGGGTCACCGGTGAGCACACACCTGTGGTGAATGTGGTAGTGATGTGACGGCTGCTCTTGGCGCCAGCGACAGCCTGCAGCCGGACCACATACTCCATGGAGCTGCTCAAGTCAGTTGCACTGTAGGAGGTTTCAGAGGCATCGAGGACTACTTCCTGCATACACAAACAGAAACATACACACACACACACACACACACACACACAAATACATTCATGAATACACACAGACAGAAACAGTTACACACACAAACACATATTCACACACACAAGCAAGCAGGTCCCCCCAAAGGACCCCCCCACACACACACAAACACACACACACACACACACAGACACACATAAAACTACATGAGAGGATGCACACATACTGTACACATGCATGCTCGTGCATGCATACACAAGGTCAAACTAATCATCTCCTTCTTAATCAGCTGGATTGCATGTAACCTTCTAGGCCAAGCTGTGGAAACATGAATTATTAATTCCACTGTTGCATTGCACTTATCGAGAGCGTATTAAATATGAATCATAGCTTGGATATTTCATAGCACCGGCTAAGCATCATCTACTTTTCAAAGACAGCAATTCAGCATGATTTATTTTTTAATATGCCCACCAGAATGGAGAAGCTCACAGAACTCAAGCTCACCCTGATTGTGCCGTCGGACGCCATGAAGGTCAGGATGTAGCCGCTGATGGCGCCGCGAGGGGGAACCCAGGTGAGCAGTGCAGTGTCCGTCAGGATGTTAGTGGCCACCAAATCCCGTGGAGCATCGAGCTCTGAAATGGTTTACCAAAACACATAAACAAAGGGTAAGTTAACAGCAGAGGTTCCCCGTCTTGAGAACCCATGTTAACACTGGTGGTTCCCTGTCTTAAGAACATCGTGGGACACTGGAACAGATGTGGCTGTGTTTTGCCATTCACAGGAATCCACATAATTGGTTGGCATTACAGTGGCTGGCTTTTAGCTCTAAACAAATTATAAATACACTTCTCCTGTGACCTCTCATCAGTCCAAATAACCTTCCTACTGAATCCTGTTATTTATTAACTGTTGGCTCCGGCAGTCTCGTAAAGCTTGCTGTAAAATTGAATTTGACTTTAAGCACTACTAAACCACACTACTAAACCTCCAGTCCAGACCAATTTAGCACATTAATGTTGACAAGCATGTGCGTGATCAAGTCATGTCAAGGTCAAGGATGCAGACATCCCAAGTCTCCCGGAAGTTCCGGGAGTCTCCCGCATATTGATAACGGCTCACTGATGGCCGCAAATTAGATAAAATCTCCCGGAATCTAGAGCGAGCGAGCAAGAGCGCGCACACGAGACCGAAACGTCAAATCGTGAGTGCATCTGAGTGTAGCGCGCACACGACGGGAATGGAGAGAGAGAGAGAGAGAGGTAGGCCTAGTGCGTGCGTGCCTGTTCAAGACAGAGAGAATCCTGATTGGCCTGTTTCAGTTCAGTTAATGGCAGAGGCAGAGTGCCCCCCAAAAAGGAACATTTAAGACTCATTTCACATCAGACTACACGAAAGTGTACCCTTGTCTCATATGAGTTCAAAATAACGATAGTCTTGCATGCTGTTTGTAACAGTGACTTTAGCATTGCCCATGGCGGGTTAAATGATGGCAAAAGACATGTTGAGGTGAGTTTAACAAGTGTCATTTCATGTGCATCTTATTCAGGACTAGCCTACTAGATGGCTATTTGCCAAGGCTACATAAAGACCAAACTACCAAAATCTACATATTTTATTATCACAATTTCTAACTATAGGCCTTCCTTATTTGGTGTGCTGAGTAGAGACCATTAACAAACATAGGCTATTCATCACTATTTCAGTATCTAAGAAGGCTAAAGTAAGTTTTTATATTTATGTATTCATTTTCTTTTTTTTTCTTTTTTTTTGGGGTGGGGGGACCTCCCTGAAATGGCTTTTTGCAGGTTGGGATGTCTGAGGATGCAATTCCCAGAAAGCAATTAAACTGCATGTCACAACATTTGTCCAATTCATCTATCTGATTAAGCACAAACCCAATTGAAAAAAACTACATCTGATACCAAAATATGATTTAGGCATGCATTGTAAGGCTGAGTGTGGCAAATTCTTTGACTTAATCTACAGTTTTGGTAGTGTCTATTCAGTGCAATTTCTCAAACTATCGTACTTCAGCTAAACAGAGACAGATGTGCTGCTGGAATGAGAACAAGGCACCAACCTGTGGTGAAGTCTGTGGTAATGGCCTGGCTCTTCAGCGCATCTTTGGTGGCGTAGACGCTAACAGTGTACTGGGTGTTGGGACTCAGGGAGTTCATCTCAAACTCCACAATGTTCCCAGACACTTGCTCAATCACTGGCGACCCTGCAGCCAGGAGACCAGCAGAAAACATTTGAGACGAGAGAATTAGATTAATTATGACATAACTAATCAATTGTTTTTAAGGAGCCATAGTAAAAAATAGTGAAATCTACCATTCAGACTGGATGAAATCATGTTTAAATTCCTCATTATACATCATATACCAGGATATATCACAAATAATAAAAGTAGTGGTAAAATATGCTGTTCTTATTAGCTAAAATCATGTTTTGGCTTCCTCATTATAACTAATTTATTACTACTAAAAATTACATCGTGGAGGAAAATATAATGGTACATTTCTTCAACTTGAATAAAATATGTATTTACAAACTAAAACCTCACTGAGTTTTTTTTAATGGAATCAGGCACCTGTATCTGCGGTGTATGTGATGACATAGCCGTCCACGGTGGCAATGGCAGGCTGCCATAGCAACAAAGCCTCGGTGTCAGTGATGTTGACCGCGGTCAGACTGCGTGGCATATCCAGGGCTGCAACGCACAAAAGTGGTCAGCTGATGCAAAACCCACAACCTCCACTGCAATACGAGGCAAACACCGCAAAAATGGCCTGAAATTGGGAGCTAGTGGTCTTAAGTTATGAGTCTTTTCTTATAGTTGAAGAGGTTTTTATGCATTTAAACAGACACAGAGGTGACAACTGAAACCCTTTCAAATTGTTGGTCTAAAATGAAATAATGATGATCAGATTCTCTGTTTTTATAACATGTCTGTCATACCTGTAGTCATTGTGTCAGTGATAGGGTCGCTCTCCTCCAAGCCCTTGACAGCAACCACAGTCACTTGATAAGTCTCCCCAGGAATTAGATTGGGAAGCAGAGTTTCTGACTGAGTCCCGTCAATCGTCGCCGTCTCGGGATTGCCTGTGAACCAGGAAAAAACCGACATAATATACACCAATTCCCTTGAGAACAGACACAGCACAGATAAAAATGTTGCCTCATCGCCAGAAGGTGCAATAGAAAAAAAATGGGAAAAAATGGTTTAATCACACAGTACACAAACGTCAATGTGGCGGAATGCCCACCAGGGAGGGAATGATGTCCTCTTGACCTTTGCACTCACCTCCCTGAAGGGGCACAAATGTCACACGGTATGAGTCCACATTGGCGCGGGGAACGGTCCAGTGGACCATAGAAGACGTTGCGGTGATATCGGAGAAGCTGATGCCCCGGGGAGCGCCGAGGCCTGATACAGAGCGGAATCACATGGTGGAGAGAAGAGAAAAGGTGGATAATCATCATTATTGGATAATTGCAAGTCATTTGGCATCACTGGACACAATCCCCCAAAGCAACATGAAGGAAGTAATCACCCAACTCCCTGTCATTAAAATAGAGATCCATATCTTCCTGAAAGAGAGACAGAGAAAAAAAACAGGCAGCAATATGGCCTTGGAGGAAAACATGAAGACCTCAAGTGTTTGGTGAGCACCATCCCATAAAGCTGTTTCCTTTTAGATGATATTCACAGGAAGAAAGAGTTAGGCAACCACAGACCTAATATAGTTCACTTCACAAGCAAAGATGGAAGAGTTCAGACCGGTCCCATACCACAGATTTAACATGCCTGTGTCGAAATGTAAAACCATTCAAGACACATTAACCTGAGAACAACACACCCTTGAAGGAAGGGTTCTTTGGAAGCAGTTGTGAGAGCACATAGAGACGAACAGACTCAACCATCACACAAAACATGCCAACCACAGCAAGGCATTATAAATGGCTGTGTTTCCTGTGGGTGAGGGACAAAACATGGCTGTATTAGTTTCAAAAACCACACCGGTAAACGCCAGAGTAAGATTTGAGAACAACCACAAAGCCCTTGTGGCTTCTTTCCCTAATGTCCTGTATCAGGATGGAAAGGTTCATGCAAATGGTAGTCAGTCGGTGGGTTTGAAACTGTATCTCAAGCAGATACATTTCAGGGCATCTGAAACATGGGTCCATTGGTGACGAAGAACGGCAGAGGCGGACTTGGCATATCAGTTCATTAATGACAAACAGTGTAATTTGTATTAACAGAGATACACATACCACACTGAACAAGACACAATGGCTACCCAGCACCTTCCATCAAATGCACAGCGTCCAACTGTACCTGTTCTGGCAACAGCGGTTAAAGGCTGGGATCGGTGTTCCAGAGTGACGCCGTACAGTTCAATCTCATACTCAGTGCCCCCCATTAGATCAGTCATGACTTTGGTCCTCTCGTCACCAGCGACATTAAACTCTTGCGGGTGAGCAAGCTTTTTGGCATCCCTAACTTTGATCACGAATCGATCGAAGACGCCGTCCTCAGCGGTCCAGGCAATCCGGAAACTCTCGGGGGTGATGTCGGACACAAAGAGGTGCTCAATCTCTGGCTCGGCCTCTGGTTGAGAAAGGAATAATCTTTTTTTCCCCTCCTTCTTCCACTCTCCCATTTCAAAAACCAATTTAAAAGGTGACATTGAGACATTGTAATGACATTGGAGAGGAAATAGATGATTATAATCAGGTGAGTCAGCTACAGTATGTCATCCCAGACCAGACTTCACCAGTCCACCATGCTTTGAAAAGTTAGTAGACGTAGGCCCGGTACAGTTCAGTTAGTCACACATCCACCAAAATGGAGAGAGGGATAATACAACAACCTCTGTGCTTGCCAGGGTCTTTCTTAAAAGCTTCCAAGCCTACTGATTAATGCAGCTTGGTCAGAATGGCACTTCCTGAAATTTGGCAACAGATAAATGCATGCCTCCATCAGGGCAGCTAAAGTAGGCCTACAATCAGTGGTCACAAACAAATATTGATGTCATGCTAAGGTGTCAAACATCTCCAAGAGGGCCACGCTAGCTTAGTTATTCTGCATATTGATACTTTTTTAAAGGTTTCCTTGTTAATTCTGGGGCTTGTTCCACATGGCTAGCACAATAATATACTTATATATCATCTGCTCTGTCAAATGTAATAACAGCAGCAGAGAACAAACCAGCTTGAACACAGCCCTCTGTATGTTTGACCCTCCAGCTATAATCAATTAGCAATACCATACATGCTTTGTTCTTATGCCTGAAACTGTGTTTCCCAGATGATCATTTATATAATTATTCAAGCAGAATTTGACACTGCATGATAATGATTTGTACCTGCAAGTCCATAGGACGTAGCAAAGTAGCCTACCATACAAACATTAGTTAGCTTTTGTATTATGCACAATAGCAGTGCTAGCTCACCAAGGCGTAGTAGAGACTGAAACTCACAAGAGCAGAGCTTTCAGTGTCTGTTCCCGCAGTTTCTATCACTGGTATAGGAAGTGTACCACAGCAAGGAGGGACAACAGTGCTGTGTTACACTGACAGATTAAGCTGTCACTCTATAGACTTCTGAGGGAAAACACAGTTTAAATATGGCAACACAAATGTGCATGCTCATATTTCAAAAGGGATAGAGTGGGTGACAGAAAATCCATCCTTTGTCCCCTGTAACAAAGCGAAGCAAAAGACAAGATACAGGAGATAAAAATGTGTTATTGCTGGGACAGAGTCTGAGAGCTGTCACTGAGAAGGGGTGGGAGTGAGATGTTTGGGATGTACTGAGCTTCTCCACTAAAGCATAGTACAAATGGCATGTGCAGAGGTATCAAGTGTCAGTCAGAGACAAGATCTAATAGCTGGTGGGCTTTATGTGTATTTAGGCCTATGCTAAGTTGACTTGACACACAGCTAAATGAATAACTAATCTGAATTTGACCTTGAATCTGTGGTAATTATATTGTCTTTTGTTTTGGATTGTGGCTGCTGTAGTGTTATTGGCCCAAACCAGCTGTGGTGGAGAAGCCCATGCTGTGATGATGTGTGTGGCGTGTGGAGAGTGCTCGGCTTGAGGCGTAGTGAGGTAGATGGCGATACCTGTCACAGCCACTGCGGTCAGCGGCCGAGAGCGCAGCCCAGACGCCGACACTCCGGTCAGCCTGACCTCATAGCCTATACCAGTGATCAGGCCCCAGATGTCCAGCGAGGTCTGGTTGCCCGGCACCGAGAACTCCTGCGCCTCCAGGAGTCGCCCGGAGTCGGACACCTCTACCTGAAAGTGGCTGAAGCGCTTGCCGGCCGACCGGTCCCCGTCACGGGCGGCCCAGGACAGTCGGAAACCGTACGGGGTAATGTCTGACACGGTTAGGTTTTCCACTTTGGGCAATGAGGCTGAGGAGATGGGCACAGATGGGTGTTTTGTTTTGTGTAGAGACAGAGGGAGAACAGGGGGGTTGGAGTGCTGGGTAGGGCTGGAGCCAATAGATGGTGAGAGTCAAGTAAGACTAGAGGTGTGCAGTGATTGCAAAATAAAGTCTTTTGACGATGATAAATAATATTTACTCAAGCACTGGATTTAATCTGCTGTACAGACCTGAACTAGATATACTGAGACACAAAGCTGTAATGAATGTGTTGGAATTGTGTTCATTGACCTCAATTGCTTAAATTGGCACTGCAGAACACAGAAAATTAAGATGTTGAACTGGGTACCAACCTTTGGTTCAGTATCAGATGCCTGCTAATATGCAATTATCAAGCACAAATTAATCCTCTTTCTGGGTGCTAAGCAATAAGGTATAAATCCGTTCCTACAATATTTAACTGAGGTTAAAAACATTATCTGCCACATAATGAATATCTTTAGATGAATCCACGAGAAACATTATCATGCACAAGTAGCCAGTCTGTAAAGCGAAACCTTTGCAGACATCTAGATACCTCAATTCAGGAGGTCTTGTGCAAAGCATAAATTTGAGATCTCAGACCAAGACCTCAGGCTTAAAAAAAAAAAAGACAGCCATAATGGTTTGCACTGATGAAATCGTAAACATGCCACACAGAATTAAATGTGCACACATCATGCAACGCTTCAACACATGGAAGCAGTTAAAGGTAGCAATTACAGGTAGCTAACAAGATTCTTCCAACATGACCAGCACGTTCAGACCTCATTCCATCTTAATTTACAGCTGTGTATTAGAGATGCTTAAAGCTCTGGAGACTGAAAGTGAGTTGATGTTAAAAATGGCACTTTGTGGAGACTTGCCATATGGTGGATAGGGTCCATATGGCGGAGAGCAGTGAGGGACTATCTCATGTTCTCATACTAAACAGCAGACATGCTCTCATCATGGCATGCAAGTTTCCAGTGTGCCTGTGTCTAAGTACAAAAATATATGCACTGAAATATTGAGGTTATACATAGCCGTGAGTGAAATGAATCTCGGCACAATTCATTAGTATGGAAGTAATAAGCGTAACAGGCAGACACACACGCCACTGAACTCCTCGTCTAAGAAAATCATCCAGTGCTTCACCAGTGCAGTCACCATGCTGCCTTTCCACATCACTCTGCACTTGCATTACTCTGCCAGAGGGGGCAGTATTGTATTCAGAAATCACTTGGACTGGCTGCCTCCCAGCCAAGCCATTAACTGACAGGACACAGCAGCAGCTCATGCCATTCTTACAGTCCTGTGAGTGTAGGTGAGCAGGGTTTTCGTTTCAACTTGTTTGGCCAAGCAGGTCTATCTAACGGCGCTTTTCAGATTTCAAGAGTCAGTAGCATGAAAAAGTTACATAGTACCTGTGCGCGTACGCGTCGAGACTGGTGGCGTTCGGCGCCCGTACGAGAGGCCGTACATCTGTATGTCGTAGGCCGTGGAGTCCACCAGCCCGCTTACGATAAGCTTACGTGTGTCGCCAGGAGGCGTGAGCTCCAGCGGGTCGTGCAGCATTTCACGGTCGCTCACACGAATGACAAAGCCATCGAAGTGGCCCGCCACCGTTTTCCAGGCCAAAGTGAAGTTACTCGGCGTGATTTTTGATACTGTTAATCGGCCCAGTTTGGCTTTAGGCTCTGAATAAAAGAAAGTGTAGAGCTTCAATTACTCAGGCTTAATGAGCACGTAAGAACTGGTCTTGAGACCAATGGGAATTGGATTGTGAGATACACAAAACATAAAAGCAAAAGGCAGTGCAACTTAAAAGTGTTTGCCTTGGATGCTTTAATATGATAATAAAGTCAAGGAAGAAAAGCAGTACTGACATGGGTCTGTGATAAGAGCAGCATGCAGTGCAGTACAGTCCAGTACCTGTTCGGGCTACAACGGTCAGAGCCGGCGAGTTCTTTCCGCCCACGTTGGCGTAGAGTTTGATGTTATAGCGCGTGTTCCCTTTGAGGCCCGTGAAAACAGTGGAGCGTTCCCCACCGGGCACAGTGCGGCCCATGGCCTGCGAGGGCAAAGCAGACTCTCTGACCTCAACTATAAAATTATCAAAAGCTTTCTCTCCCGTCCTCCATGACAGGGACAGTCTGTCTGAGGTAATGTTAGAAACAACAATCCCGTACAAGTCGGGCGGTTTGGCTACAGAGAAGAGAAAAGGATAGTGTTTATTTTCTCTGGCTATTGCTCGATGTCTCTTTTGTGTTTTTTTCTATTTTTTTTTCTCCAGAAACCATCCACAGTTAAAGCTAAAATATATGAGCAAGCATTATCATACACAAACAATTTCAACTTCCATTTGACATTTGATGTGGTCATCCATACACATATGATATCATGACATTATGAAGTAGAGGAAAGAAGAGGAAGTACCTGTGGTTGCAACAGTACTGACAGCGTGAGTTCTCCTTCCTTTCATAACACCATAGAGGTAGGCAATATAATCAGTGCTGGGCTCGAGCCCTGTGATGTCATGCGACATGGTATTGTGGGAAATGTTTAGTTCAACTGGCTCCTTTTGCCAGCTGGTATCAATGACCTCCAGGATGAAACCCTCAAATCCACTCTCAGTGCCATTCCAAGACACGGAGAAGCTTTTATGGGTTACATTAGACACATACAGATTGCCAACCACGGGGGCTTTCACTACAGAGAGAAACCATCATTGGATTTCAGTTCAGTTTCAGTATGGTTGTGCATCTTTAAGTCACTGAGGAACAGTATACACTTCTTCAAAGCAAAAAGCTCTCTGACAATACATTGCATCTCCTTAAAGACAAAAAGCTTTCAAAAAATACACTATGCTACTCACCTTCCAAATTGTATGGAATGCACACATGCTCACAAAATGCTGTGTTGGGTGTACATAGTTTTGAAATGTTACAGTATTAGCATATGATATTGAGATATATCAAAACAAAGTAAATAAAAGTCTTTATGACTTGTATTATCATGATGTGCTACAGTATGTGCCATGGTTGATCATTGATCACTGATCAATCAGCATTGTGTTTTCCTTTATAACGCTGAAGTTGGGGCTGAGCTTTTGTTATAATGTGATCCATTAGGTCTATATTATATTTAGCAGAACCTCTGATGTGGCACCACATCAAAGACTTGGAATGCAAGCAAATAGAAGGCTGCTATAGAAGAAGATTGAATAAATCTAAAGCTGATATGGCCTATAAGTAAATATTGGCTGTGTTGGTTTTGAGACAAACATGAAATCTATAAAAAGGTACTATTATATCCAAAGAGCACATTCATAACAGAAATCAAAGCAACAGACAGAAAGAAATGAATAAAAAGATGGACCTCAGTCGTATACTCCAGGAAGACAGAAGGCTGAAGGTCACTGAGGTGTCAAGATAGGTGAAACAACGAGATGACAAGATTTCTACGCCCATAAAAGAGAAGGGGTCCTCGCCATGCTTCACTGAAGAGTCTTTAGATAAAAACTCACATGACCGTGAAGTTGCAGTCAGGTATACTTGTTCTTTTTTATCTCAAGTTATCCATCTCTACTTTTTAATAGCTGTCACTGAAATGGATACTGTGACAGAGATAAATTGTCTCTCAGACACTACTTGGTTCTTCAATCAGTGACAAAAATATATCAACTCAATCTGGCTGTTGGAACCAATCAGAAATGTTTAAAAGAGACAGGCATCTCTGCCTGACAATTATAATTAAGTTAGAACGAAGGAAGGAAAAATAAGCAACTTCTTTTACAACTTCAAATGAAGACAAAAATGATGAAGGATGTCCATTAAACATTTTTGTCAGGACTTACATAATTATGTAAGAATGCAGTTCTTGTATGGGTTTGTGTTAGTACGACAGGGGACAAATGTGAAAAGAGTAACGTTCTCTGTTTTTTAAAAATCTAAGCCAAAGCATTTCAGGAATGTTAGATGCATGCACGCAGGAACAAATCAGTGCTTTAAGATGGAACAGTTTCATAACCATAGAAATACCAGGGGAGAAATAACTATTTTCAGTGATCCGTGTGTTTGTACACTAAATCTCTTCCTTAGATATAATAAAAAAAAATATAAATGCAACCACCAGGTATTTCCAGTAGAAATTGTATGACCATCACATGACTAAGGTGTTAATTTATGCTCTATATTCAGTTGGTTTTGCCTTGAATGCCAAGGTGATGACAAACCCTTTGATTAAGTCATAAATTTCAACACGCAGCAGAGGCACGACCTCGACAGGCATGTGGTCAGACTGTTAATGGACAAATGCCATGACACATGATGATGTATAAGCATGAGAGATGGAGGTAGGTGATAGTAATGATCGCGAACGCAGGGTGGACAGAGGATTTGTATGGAGTATTGATGAATTTTTTGCAATCACTGCAGCACATCATACACAAACTCACCACAATGCAGGTGATAAGGAAGATGGAGGCCATGCACGTGGGTAATGGGATGGAGTGGGGACGGATGATGGAGAGGGTGGGATGACTGAATTCAGCAGTGTGGAGAGCTGAGGCCCCCCCACACACAACCCACTCTTGTAAAGGCCCAACTGACACAGTGGCTGGAGGGTATGGGTGAGATGAGGTGTGCTGGGTTAGAAAATGGTTGGTTATCAGTCACTGCCAGCATTTCCATACAATAACAATGGCCGTGTTTCGGTTCACGCAGGTTACTGGCTTGCTCCGTGCATTGACTGTGGATGCTTTAGTGGAGGGGGGGGGGGGGGATAGAAGTGAAAGAGGAAGTGAGGAGAGACGGGCTCCCCGCTTGACACCACAGATTCCCCCAAAACTGGAAAAGAACAGATGAAGGGTCAGAGAGAGAGTGAAAGAGAGGAGGAAAGAGAAGAGAAGAGAGAGTATGATGAATAAAGGAGACTGCCGCACTCCTCTGCTGCGGTCGATACCTGTGGTGGCGACAGTATAGACAGGCCCCAGGAGGTAGCCCTTGTGAAGGCCATAGAGAGCGATCATATAGGTGGAGCTGGGGCTCAGGCCGGACATGAACAGACTGAGGGCGTCGCCGGACAGCGTGAGGTTCTGCCGCTGGGGGCCGCCCTCCAGGTTGGCCACCTCTATGACAAAGCCCTCAAACTCGCCCGCCTCGACGGTCCAGGACACGTTAAAGCTGTCCCAGGACACATCGGACACCGTCAGGTTGCCCACCTGCGGCTTCCGCTCCTCTGAATGACAAACACATCACAGCCGGGGTCAGTCACAGTGTTGGGAGAGAGGATGAAGGTTTATGATGGTTAGGCAGACTCAAAACACACACACACACACATATACAAATTAACATCCACTGAAGTATACACACACACACACACACACACACACACACACACACACACACACACGGTTTTACACACAGACATGCACATGATGGTGGTTTTGATGGCAATGGTGATAATCATGGAGATAAGGAAGGCAGGAGAAAAAGACCAGTCTGTGTCAGTCAGGAGTCAGAAAAAACTATGTTGACTTTTGATATTGCACCATTACAGAAATAGTCAGTGAAGGAGTCAGTGAAAGCTTAGTATGAAAAATGAAAGTGCTGGGAATAATATTTTGATGTTGGAATATCGAAGAAAGAGCATTCATATTTATGATACTCATAGGGGGTGGGTGCTAAATGTTTGAACACATAACACATAAGTGTTCTTTGAAGTTCAAGAAAAAGGGAAATTCTCCTCGGACAACGTTAGTTGTTATTCTGCAAAGGGGATACACACATCATTTTTTGACTGTGCAAAAAAAAAAAACTTCAGAACTTCAAACAAAACTGAACAGCTGAAAGAACATGTTAAGGAAGAGGGGCCACATGGTGCCTGTCTCTAGTCGAGGAAATTGTTGTTTTTCCACAAAGTGAAGCTGATCAGGAGCCCTAAAAACCTGCAAGGGAACTTTGTCCCCATTTCAACATGGTAGATTTAATTCGTTATAGGAAAGGAGAAAAGCAGATAGACAAAGCAGTAGCATTAGGGCCAAGTAAAGGAAGATGGCAGATGACAACTAGCTTGTGTTTTAGAGGTATGAATCTGATGTCCATGTACCTTTTGTTGTGTTAGCAAGAACAGAGACTGGTTGTGTTTGTTCTCCCTCCACCATCCCATACACAGAAACCTCATATTGTATCCCAGGGAGTAAACCATCAATGTGGGCACTCCTGGTACTGCCGGGCAACACTGTAACCTGTTTTAGTGCCGTCGGTGTCGAGGGAGCCAGCTCGACTCGGAAGCTATCAAACGCAGCCTCTGGGGCTGACCACGTGAGTGCCAGGCTGGTCTGTGTCATGTTCGTGACACTGAGGTCACCTGGGAGGGCTAGACCAGAACCCTCTGGCCCAGCACCCGAGGCCCCCTCAGTTGGCACTGCCCACTCAGTTGGCATAACCCCTGCAGTTGGCATGACCCCTGCAGTTGGCATGACCCCTGCAGTTGGCACAGCGCCTGTCATTGGTGCCTCTGTTCTAGCAGGGGTCACGCTAATAGCTGTAGGTGTGACTTCTGTTTCTGGAGGCAACTGGCTTGTGGGAGCACTTTTTAATCTCAAAGCAACAACATCTGGAGAGGTAGACTTGGGTGCTAAACAAAAGTACATTCAGAGGTTTAAGAGCAGAAGACTGTTAAAAGCAACAACTACAAAGAGATAAGATGTGAAGGGGAAGATAAACCTGTGGAGAGAGGACTTGGTTAGGAGTGTTATTGATCGACTCACATGGCCAGACACAACACTACAGGCCTGCTAGACCAATATGTGTGTCTGAAGAAATACTGTGACATCCTCATAGGTGCGTTACTGTCATAGGTGTAGGTACTTGTTATTTGATTTCAACAAGCTTCAGTCTAATGCAGTTTACAGCACAAGAAAAAAGGGTTCTGTCTGGAGCACATGGCTCATGAAGGAACATGCAGGGCTCTTTCTTTCATGATGGTCACATGCAACATTGTTCTAGCCTTCAAAAATGTCTGAAAAATCTTAGAAACATGGTTCAAATCCTTACGAACAGTTGCGTATGAGTCTATGATAGCCCTGACTATTATAGCGACTGATAATTATAGAATTGTACCCTCTCACTGTCTTAGGAATTCAACCATATCATGATTTAATAGCATGATATTTTCATGCTATCATGCTGTTTTTAATAGCATGATATTTTTATCATGCTACTGTTACATTCCAGACATTTAGGCCAGTTGAACGGAAACTGATATCTGACTCGTGATACTGTATATGAACTCGTCACTTCAGGGAACTCCTGTAGCCTTGACACATGCAGGGGTATTATTCACACTCAGCTGCCAAGGCATTAATGGCTACATGCAAAGCCATTAATTATTGAAGGGTTTGCGTAGTCCGCCAGGGCAGAAGTACACAGCACACTTCAACCTGGATGGGGAAGCCATTCACTGCCAAGCACACTTCCTTCTCATGGGACTAACATGCAAGGGGTCGTGGGGTTCCAAAATCCAACATGCAATCTGAGGTTGTTCCTCTGTGCAGGTATGGCACACAGTAGGGACAACATTAACACTGGAACAGTAACACCTTGTGGAACCTCTGTCATTTTAATGTAATCGTGGCATGGCACCAAAACCAGCGAAATACTTTAAACAGCAGTACATCTGTCATGGGAAATGGAGTTTACATTTCTTCTGCCATTGCATATTTTATTTATGCATGTCTGGTGAGCCTGGTCTGGTGAACGCAACCCGTCACTCACGATAAACA
Organism: Alosa alosa; assembly: GCF_017589495.1. Classification (NCBI taxonomy): domain Eukaryota; kingdom Metazoa; phylum Chordata; class Actinopteri; order Clupeiformes; family Clupeidae; genus Alosa; species Alosa alosa. The sequence goes on from NC_063200.1 coordinate 32,257,000, forward strand.
GACAAAAGAGCTTATGATTAGTAGCATGCCATGTTTACGATAGAATTACAGAATTGGCTCCTGAAGGTGTTAAGTGTTACCCAAAAATGGTGTCGACATGGAACAGTGAGGTGAGCTAAATGGCTTTGTTGGCACGATTCGGCAGAGAGTAACTGCTTTGCTTCTGACAGCTTAGCAAGGGAGGAAATCCAAGCTCACAATGTTATCTTATTCTGCTGAATGTCAAAGTTCAGTCTCAGTAGAAAGCAATAATGCTTCTTCTGAGCAAATCCTTTTTGTTTGTCGGCAGCTCTTGGTTTAAACAAGTAAGTCTTGATTGCCTTCAAACTAGATATACCAAGAGTTGACTGCAACAGGATATGTGTGGATGGCCAGTACAACAACAGAAAAGGCATACCTACTCATTAATAGTTATTAAAAGGATAAACCATTGTTTAACTGCATTTCTTTTTCCTTTCCTCTCTTTTTCACAGAAAGTAATACTCTCTGTTGTGCAGATAGAGATGAAAGCATGCGATGGAGAAGGGGAGTGATGTTTTTGAAAAACAACAATTTTCAAATGAGGCGTGTTTAGTGATTAGGACTGTCGGATGATTCAGTCATGCTAACCGCTCGACCATAATCAGTATGGGAGCAAGGTCATACGTATGCATGCACTGTCTGTAGTGGTTGGAAGGCTTGCTCTCACTTTTGTAATTTCATAGCTCCACACACGTCACAGTATTTCTCGGAACGCTTTCCAGTAAGTAAAAAGTCGTGCTTGTCTGGCATGCGGGCTTAAAACGGAATTTTATACCTGTTACTGCAACAGCTTCAAACGGCGAGGACCTTTGGCTATTGATTACTCCATAAAGCCTTACTTGATATTCCGTGGAGAAGTTTAGACCACGGATTCTAGTGCCTGCTGCATCTCCTGCGAGATAGATCTCCCGGCTGTCCCACAATCCAGATACATCTGCCAGCTCTACTGTGTAGCTATCGTACAGAATGTCTGCCTTCGATTCCCAAGACAGATCGAATCCGTCAGACGTGACGTCCGAGACTGTCAAGGTGCCTGTCTCATCCTCGGGCCCCTGCCCAGAGACCTGGGTCAGTTCAGGAGTGTCTATTGGCAGAAAACTAATGATATTGTCGTCGGCGCTTGTCGGAGCTGAGAGCTCGGGAACTGATTCGGCTAGATAGAAAGTGAACGACGCTACAGGAGAGAGACAGAGAGATACACATGAACACGAGGGAGGGAAGACTTAGTGAATACTTGCTCTAAACCAGGCCATTATAAGATGTGTGTGCAAGTGTGTATGTATGTGTGTCCATGTTTGTTTACAAAAAAAAATTAATCAGTGTAGCATTCCATATGTTAAATCCAAATGACTGGTAGCAACTGATAGTGAACTGAATGGACATTTTTCAATGAAATGTTTCCCAATCCATTGATGTTAACCCTGTAGAGTCAAAATATCATTTTAAAGGAACATGTCCACAGATATAGGTAACATAGTTATACAACGAATACATACAGTTGGCCTTGTATCACAGGAATGTCTAAAGGTGTATGAACAAATAGGCTCACCTGTGGAAGCAGATGTACTGACAGTCTCGCTCCTCTTGCGCCCACGCTCCGCCACCAGGGTGATGGTGTACCGCATGCCTGGGGTGAGACCGGTGAGGGTGTGGGTGGTGGCATCACCCGGCACCTCCACCTCACCTCGTCTGCCGTCCGCAGACTCCACAGCCAGCCTGTAATTGCCGATCTTGGCCCTCGGCCTCTTCCACGCCACAGTCATGGTCGTCTCGGTGGCCTCTGTCACCTCCAGGTCCCTCGGTGGGTCCAGGTCTGTGTGGGAGGTGGAATTGAGAAAGACCGAAAGGAGGAAAAAAAACACACAAGACACCATATGGCAGGACTAAGTACATTAGCGGTGAGAAATTGCGGGCGACAAGTTGTCACAGACAGTTGGGTTTGAGGTTATTTGTGGATGACAGGTACGGGGTTTGAAGAGCAGCACTGGTGTTAACATTCATAGCCGTGTTGCACTCGCTCTGTTCCAACACCTCCGCGCCGGCACTATGTGTCAGGCTGTCAGGACACCAAATAGGGCTGCGTGGGGCCTCCTTTGCCCCAACACTGAAGGCCAGCACCTGGGGACAGGCCCCTGCGCTGTGCTGCGTTGTGCTGCGCTGCGCTGCGTTGTGCTGCGTTGTGCTGCGCTGCGCTGCATGCTAAAGGCGGGGAGCTCCTACCGGTCATGGCGGTGACTGTCGCTGGCAGGCTCTCCCTCTCATTCTTCACAGCATTGACGCCGATGCCATACTCAGTCCCTGGCTTCAGGCCTGGTGCATGGCAGAAGAAAGGAAGTGCTTTCTTGTGAAACACTTAACAGTATTTAATCTAATAGTCTAGACATTAATCACATCTTCTTTCACTTAGATTTGAAGTAAATTTACATTTTGCCTCAAAAATATGAATTATTTTAACACATATGAATACCTGTATCCATGTATGCATACATATTTGCACAATATATACTGTATATTCAGCTCTGGAAAAAATTGCACATCACACATTTTTTCTGATGTCATCCTACGGTTAACCTACAGACATATTCAAATTTGCATTGGTCTCTTCATTTTGAATATGACTTTTTAAAGAGAAACCCCAACAGACCATAATTATCCTGTCCGTCATCCCTTACCTGTGATAGTGACCACCGTCTTATCTCCTGACCCTTCAGGGAAAAGGTCCTCTCCATGAGCTGTTCCAGACACAGGGCTGTATTTGACCCGGTAGTTGTTCACATCAGCCTGGCTGTTTGTCCACTCCAAGGTCACAGTGCTGTCGGTCTGACCCACAACCTGCAGATCTATGGGGGCATCTAGGTCTACAGTACAGCAACAGACAAGGCACAGCAAGTTTATTTGTATAGCACATTTCATACACAGAGCCAATTCAATCCGCTTTACATTAACGCAAGCAAAAAGAACAGATAATAAAAACAAAGAAAAGATAGAAATATAATGAGAAGAAGGCAACGTACATAAAATAGGATGATTAAAGATAAGATAAGACTACATTCAGCACACAGTGTTTGGACATGACTCATCCATTTCTTTCTAGGAGAGCCCTGGAAGGAGTACTGTAATTTCCCAACTAATAGGCGCAGTTTATACATTGATTTTGCTACATTTCTTCAGCGATGAGGTTAATACACGGGGGCAGTTAATATGGTATTAATATGGTTTACTTTTTTTAACTTGTATAAAACACTGTCCTGTTGCTTATACACAATGTGGTTAATACACAGGAAATGACTGTAATGCAAGAGTAGTCCTGACTGCTTATAACACACAAAAACAACACAACAAATATGCACCACTTACATTAGTAAATATCATCCCCTACCTGTGGTGAAGGTTTCAGAGGCAGGGACGCTGCTCATGTCGCCTCGCTTGGACACCAAGGTCACCTCGTACTCCGTGTCTGGACCCAGCCCTTCGGCCGTGTGCTGTGTCTCTGTGGGGGCCAGGTCCACGGACTTCCTGTCTGAGGGGTTGGAGGAGGGGCCGAAGGACAGGGTGATGGTGTCGATTTGGGCCACTGGCAAAGACCAGGAGATGACAGCGCTGTTGTCTGCCACATCACGGACCTCCAGCTGGCGTGGTGTGTCAAGTTCTTGTTTTATGAAATACCGGACAAAATAGAAGTCATAAGTGAGACAGCAAAAAAGACAACAATATGGCATGGCAATTGTCTTGACTCTTGACCTAATTCTGGTGCATGTGAATGTTAGCGAATGAGTTCACTACTTGTATTCTATTTCAACAGGTTATCAATGCTAGAATGCTTCTCTGTGCAGCAACCATTGGTTTTCACAAAGGGGGCATTCAGAAACCATGCACAGCATCACTCAACATAACCAAAGTCCACCTCTCTTTTTCGATGTGGCAGACAACAGCTCTCTCTCTCTCTCTCTCTCTCTGTAGACTCATTTCCAGGAGCAGACCAAGAAGTTAAGCAGTTAAGTAATGCTTTCAGCACAGAAATGGAAAGAGAATGGATTCTCTGCAATGTGTGCACCCAAACTCACCCACACATACCCTCACACACACACACACACACACACACACACACACACACACACACACACACGTACGCACTGCTGTTTACATTGGCAGGTAAGTCACTCTCTATAAATAAACGATGTCAAGCTATTTGACAAGTGGGATGATGGAGAGGCCATAAAACTGAAGGCAAACCGTGTCAGAAAACCCCCTGGTTGTCACACTTGATCAAATAAAACACTAGTTATGGCCCACAGAGCTTCCCTAGAAAAGACTTCCTAAATACTCCACTTTTGCGTCCCTCCGCTCCACGGCTATAAATTTGGGAATCGAGCACGGAGGAGAGTCCCTGCTTTTTCCATTGAAAAATCCTCTCTGAGTGACATTTTATTTGGCCAAGGCAGGCCTCCCTTTCCTACCCACAGGCTCTGCGATCCGTCCAATAACAAATCACTTGGTGTATAAGCTTTATGCTAAAAATTCTGATAACACCTTACATAACTGGGTAGTTTTGCCATTGAGAAATGGATGTCCGCAGACCACAGGCAGACTTTTATATGGACTCATTATACTGTATTGTGATAAATATGCCTCACAAAAGCGTAGTCATTTGAGAGGATTAATAGTAGAATAATGCACATTTTCTCATTAAGGCCAGTCGGAGGAGTTGAATTCAAAGCGTTTGGATCACTGCTTCACAATGAGTGTTTTGACTGAATCATTTTATAGAGTCTCAGGGGCAAAAAAGCAAGAAAAAGCGTATTTTCTCTTTAAATGCGACTTACTTGTCACAAGAGTCTGGGTCGTCTGAGGTCCTCTGGAGTTGTTTTTGACGACCCCGAGCGACACCTCGTACTCCTGACCAGGTCCGAGTCCAATCTGCTCGAAGCTGGTCTGCCCCCGGTTCAGCGCATTCAAGATTTTCCCATTCTCCTCTTTCTGAAGTCGCAGAGAGAGAGAAAGATTAGGAAAGAGCATGCATAATTCACACACAGGGCCCCAAGCTAATTGCTTTTATATGAATCAATATTAAAACACAACGCAAAAACCCCCTTTGCTATTTACATGTCACAGGGGTTTGTAGTCTCAATTTAACAACCCGCTTTGTTTAAAGATGTGAATTAAGTGTGAAATAATCTCGCTACAATCCTTTAGAGTCAACAGTGAATGGAATTCCATGGCACCCTCACAACAGCTGCTACTTAGGGATTTCACACTGTTTAAAATCAGCATTCCTTCCACACAATGCGTTTAAACTAAATTATTCTCGAAACTGCCTCATGAAATTAGTGGCTGACAATGGTTTCCATTAATGGGGGAGGGCATTAAGGTTTATTACATTGTAATAAAACATAATAACGGTTTGTTTGGGCTTTTTTGTGCTTGCTCCAAATGTGCTGGAGCGTGCGTGGGGGGAACCGTCCAACATACACAATCTTGGGTGCCCTGTGACCACAGAGGGACGCAGGTGTTAGGCCGCTATGAGGTTTTTACAGAGCACTTAGAGGAAGCAAGGGAGATATATGTGGCTTGAACCCCTGAGGAGAACCAGCAGCCTCCCATAATAAACCTCAGTGACCTAAGACAGGCTGCTAAGTCACTACTGGACTGTTTTCCCTGCATTTGGCATCACAAATCACATTCCCACTAAAGCCCCATGGCAATAAACGTACAGCCATCCACCAATATTCTGTATCAAGAGCTGAGAGAAAGAGAGAGTAAGATGGTAGTGGTTTATGGAATACAATTAGGACAGATATTGGAATCATCTGTCTTGTGACAAGGTAACAATTACACAGAATACTCTAGATGTCAGAGAAAATAGCATGGCAAGATATAATATGTGATGGCCTTGCAGAAATGCTAATATTATTCTCCGGACTGCTATTACTCTCCTCAGTATTACTCTCAACTTGTCAATAGATTTGTTAAAAGATACCGTACATGCCTGTTTATCTAGATTTATTCAACAAACAACCAGGTCTGTGTGTGTGTGTGTGTGTGTGTGTGTGTGTGTGTGTGTGTGTGTGCAGTCACTTTAAATTGAGGTCTATAAAGTTTGGACAGTCCAGAGTTGTTAAAAACAAACAGAATGCATCTACCATAGTTGGGACGAAACCTCGGGCTGACATAACTCACAGTGTTCCTAAAGGAGAGCTCCCAGCCGTCATGCGGAATGTCCAGCTGGTCCCACAACACCTCCACGGATGTGTCTCTGATGGACTTAAATTTGAGGCCATCTGGCTGCGGCAGATCTGCACAGACAGGAGTGTTCCGGAAATGTTTATGCTTTATGCCAACAAACAGATTGAGACATAATGAAAATGTGTCCATTTTTCTCTCCTTTCCTCCTTGAGTGACAGATAATAGATGATTAATAAAGGGGGCGAGACACCAAGCAGCTGATTCTGCCGAGGAAAGATTTTCCTGACGTGTGAACCTTTCACAGCACATGCTTCACTGGTCTGGACAGTCGTCAGTGTGTTTCAGATTAGTCATACTTCCTGAATATGAATTCCCCTCCTGCCATCCTATGGTCTCCAACTGTGAGAGAGTGACTAAGCCCTCTGACAGGTGTCAGTGGAGACATCACTTATGCACTGACAATGGCTATTTCACAGAATGGCTTAAAGCAGCAGTATAATGTAGTAGTAAATGTAAAACACCAAAAAAAATTAAGGACTGCAGAAACCTTAAAAACAATAACAATATAGCTGGCACTGATCAAAGCCTGCTGGCATGCCTTATAGGTCTCAAACCACGCAATAACAATGACAACAACAAACATGCGCCTCTGTGTTAAGTGGTGTTGAAATGAGGACCTACGGGTAGCTACGCGAGCGCTGACTGGCACGCTCTTCTGGTTGCTTAGGACGGCGTAGACTTTAATCATGTACTCAATGCCAGGCTCGAGGTCATCGATGGTGGCTGCGGTGCGGTCGCCCGGCACTGTGCGCTCCAGCTGCAGACCGCCGGGTGCCGTGGGGACGTAGGTGACCAGGTACTCAGTCACCAGCATCTCGTTGAACCAGGTGAGGTTGACCGACTCGGTGTTCACGTCAATCACTGTCAGGTCCTTCGGAGGTGACACTGCGAGTAAAAAGAAGAGCAAGTGCTACATTAAAGTCTGTGTCCGGATCAAAGGGACACTTCACTAGCCATCAAGTCCTTTTCCCCCACCAGCCACTAGAATATGTGAAATCAAAGGCGGCGTTGCTATGGCAACATGCCACCAAAGTCTCCAAGGCAATTTGCTGATGACCCAGTGGCATAGCTTAAAGGTGAGACAGGTTTTATCTGAGGAAACTTTACAAAATGATCTCAAATAGATTACATTATGCGACATCAGATATTATTTTCAAAATAATCCAATTTGTCTGTGATAAAACAGCTTCTTTATGACCCATCCGAAGAACTGCCGGACAAAGCTGCAAGAGATTAACGCTGAATGGATGAAACAGATTTGGTTCTAATTAGTCAACCTCTTATTGAGGATCAAAATGCTTTAGGCACTTCAATGGTTTCTGGGTCCTTAAATTTAACATTTTGTCGAGTCTTTTATTGTTTTAGCGGGTTTCCTTTCCCCTGAGCCACTAATGAACTATAAGGCAGAGGGAACGACTCTACCAGACACACATATGGTATTGATCAGCCCCGAGGAGTCTGGGTAATTTATATACACACAAACGCTTTGAATTGGTCTTTGGTTTTCTGCATATTGCATGCATTTTCCACAGTTTGAGAAAATAAGGCCAAATGAAACAAAATGTGAAAAAGGAACTGGTGAGAGGTTATAAAGGAGGGTTCAGAGGAGGTCAGTCACCCACGCTATCCTTCTCCACATTCCCACGAGACAACACAGAACTCACCCACTGAGCAATCCTCTCCAATGTAGCCCTCGTCGCAGACACACTGTCCATCGATGCAGCGGCCAAGCCCGTGGCAGTTGTTCAGGCAGCTCCGCTGGCCACAGTCGTCACCCTCGAAGCCAATCTCGCACTGGCACGCGCCATTGACACAGCGCCCCCTGTCGTTGCAGTTGGCAGGGCATGTGAGCTCAGAGCAGTCGTCGCCAGCGAAGCCCTCCTGGCAGACGCAGCGCCCGTCGTCACAGTAGCCGCGGCCCAGGCAGTCATTGGGGCAGGCTTTCAGGCTGCAGTCCTCGCCGGTGAAGCCCTCGTCGCAGACGCACTGGCCGGAGACGCAGCGGCCACGGTTCTGGCAGTCGTTGGGGCAGCTGAGCTCGCTGCAGTCCTCGCCGGTGAAGCCGGCGTGGCACACGCACTTGCCGTCCACGCAGTCCCCGCGTCCGTAGCAGTCGGATGGACACGTCTTGACGTTGCAGTCCTCTCCGGCGAAGCCCTCGTCACACACACACTGCCCGTTGACGCAGCGGCCCCGGTTGCGGCAGTCGTTGGGGCAGGACAGCTCGGAGCAGTCCTCACCCTGGAAGCCGGCGTCGCACTGGCACCGTCCGTTGATGCACTGACCACGGCTGTTGCAGTTGTTGAGGCAGGCCAGTTGGCTGCAGTCCTCGCCCTGGTAGCCCGTCTCGCAGATACACACGCCGTTGAAGCACTGGCCTCGCCCATTGCAGTCATTCAGGCAGGTGAGCGACGAGCAGTCCTCGCCCGTGTAGCCGGCGCTGCACACGCACTGACCGTCCACGCAGAAGCCGCGGCCCATGCAGTCGTTGGGGCAGGTGCGCTGGCCGCAGTCCTCGCCCGTGTAGCCCTCGTCACACTCGCACGTGCCATTGTTGCAGCGGCCACGGTCGTAGCAATCGTTGGGGCAGATGAGCTCCGAGCAGTCGAAGCCCGTCCACGGCTCCTCGCAGACGCAGTCGCCGTCCACGCACTTACCGCGGCCGAGGCAGTTGTTCAGGCAGTCCGACTCGGAACAGTCCTTGCCGAAGTAACCGTCGACACAGACGCAGGCGCCGCGGACGCACTCACCGTACTTGCCACAGTCCACAAGGCAGACCTCCAGGCTGCAGTTGTGTCCAGCGTAGCCCTCGAAACACTGGCACTTTCCGTCCACACAGCGGCCCTGGTCAGAGCATTCATCGGGACACTCAGACTCGGAGCAGTTGTGTCCCTTCCAGCCAGGATCACAAATACAACCACAGATATCATTGCTGAAGTTGCCATGGCCACTGCAATAAGGCGTTGTACCCACATTGCCTGAGAAAGAACATTGGGGGGGTAAGAATTACACAAGATTTGAAAACCTGAATTTGACTGAAAGAGACTTACAGTATATGACTTATATCTAACCTGTTTCAGAACCTCTAGATCTATGAGAGCATTTTAAATCATGATATGTACAATATACAATACAGTATATGCAAGGCCTGGCTGTCTGTGCTAATGCTATGCTGGATTTGTCCTACCTGTGGCCTGGGCTCCACAGCAGCCGCCATCACTGGTGCACTGTTCCCTGAGCGTGGACACCTCTCCCTCCAGCATCTCCAGGCGGCTCAGCAGGTTCTTCAGCTCGGGCATCCCGTCGGTGCAGCCGCAGGCCTGCTTGGGGATGTTGATGCGGTGGGTGAAGACAATCTGGTTCTCCCCGTCCAGGGTGTGTTCCGTCATGCGCGTTCCAGCGGGGTCATCCTTCGGCTCGAGCTCCGTACCTCCAGGCGAGTCCAGATCCACGGTGCACAGAGAACCGGCTGGAACGTTGATGTTGTAGACGTGGTTGAAGACAACTGGCTGGTGAGGGTTTGGGAGGGTGATGTTGTCGGTGACTGGAGCTGCCAGGGTTTGCCGCCGATGTCTCAGGATTTTCTTTACCAGACCACCATCACTGAGATTCAACAGGACAGCTAAGATAAAACTGCCTAGAAGTAGGCGGCTGGTCCCCATCATGGTAATAAGGATTTAAAGCTAATCCAGTAAGACTTGGGCAGGATATCTGGAAATTAAAAAAAGACCAAAGAAAACAGCAAAGTAAATTGTAGATGTCAATATGGATTGTCTCAAGCTTTGTTTTGACATATTAAATGTTTTAGTGGCTCTGCTGTCTTAAGAGCTTCCTGTGTTCTTTGGCACAAGATGGGGCCTTGCTTATCGAGCTTCGTTCTCCATTGAGTAATGGTTTAAAATTGAACATGCACTTTCACCAAAAAGAAGCACTCCAACTTCACTCCACAGGAAAGACATAGATATACAAACAGGCATAAGGAAATGCGCACAAAAACAGACTCTCTCTATCTATCTATGTCTTTCAGTCACACACACACAGACAAACAAGCATGCCTGCATGTACACACACGTACACGTACACGTACACACACACACACACACACACACACACACACACACACACACACACACACACACACACACACACAAGAAAGACAGACTGACACACGCGCATGCACAGACACAGACACACACACACACTTAAGTAAGCCAGATCGGCTACTGTATATCAGTCAAGAAAGGACAGTGTAGTTTCACTTAATGAAAGGCCACGGGTTCACTGTGAGCTTCAGCACTTGTGCTTCTCATCATATGCTGCAGTCCACAGCCTTACAATCAACTGCTGTAATGACCATGCTTCTCTTAAAGGAACAAAGGGACCTGGTAATGCCCCCTATAATCATGCTGTAAGGACAAGCGCTCCAAACCACTGGTTTTCTCTCTGAAGTGAACATTAAAAAGGTGAAACCCTGTTCTTCCTCTTGACCTTCCCAGCACCACTGACCACAACAAAGGATTCTTCAATGCAGACATTTCAGACTTCTGGTTTGCGCATTTCTGGAACACCCACTTGACAATACTGCCCAAACATATTTTCATGTCCCTCCCAGTAGTTGATGTCTATATTCACTGGGAATCACTTCCCTTGTTTGTTTGGGAATCCCTGGTTATAACCAGGCATCTGTGATACATTAGCAGTCCTTGGGTTGGAGGTTTCGTTCTTGACTCCGCAGCTAAAGCAATGCAGGTCAGTTAAAGTGAAGGACATAAATCAACATGAGCTCTAAAGCTGTTGACAGCTAAGCACACAAAAGGCATCTATAATGAAAGGCTCAGGTCAGATTTTTCCCATATCGCTGACCTCCTCAGTTAACTGTTTTGCAACTGCCCTTGTTGTGGCATAAAAAAAAGACATTTACTGAAGCTGACCTCCAAGTTAATAGCAAAGCAAATGACATATCAGTGTGGAAGTAATGTATGTTGGCACTTTAATAGTGCACCAGTTAACACTTCTAACACGCCTAATATGCAATTGTGATCACGTGCTGATAATGATGTGGTTTGGCACCACAGTGTTAGTGCAGGGGCATTCAGTTCTGTTATGCAGCTTGCTTCCTTTACACGTTGTTTTATCCTGAATTGTCAGAGTATTAAAATAATAATAAAATGTTAACTTTGTCTCAACAGCTTGATATACAGTATACCAGGACATTAAAGAAAAGGTCCCAGCAGTAGTGGCTGTATTTGTCTAGCTTGCAGAGTCTTTTTACAACTCCTCTCTAGCAGAAACTCCTCTGTACACAAAGGAAGCCTCACAAGAAGGCTTTTGTGTGGGAATATTAGCAATTAGTGGTGGCTCTCATCAAAATGCTGCCCTTTACCGAGATGACTTCATAACTGGAGATCAGAGATCTATAATTTGTGGGAGATGGATCCAACCCAGTGGGCTAGCTCGTCCTCGCCCGCCGCCGTGGGAAAGCACTTGGAGCTGGCGCTGTGGGCCGGCAGTTTCCACATTCGTCCAGCAAGGAGGCCGCACAGGCCGGCTCAGAAAAGAGACAGAGTTACTCAGATGAGCTCCCACATTCAGTTCTTTTTTCATTGCTCTCCGTCTGGTCAAAATGTATCCAACTGGATATCGAATGCCACTCAGACAAAAGCTGAGAACAACAGCCACGCGTTGGAAGGCCGTGCTGGCAGCACCCTTTGTTTTCCACTGAGTTACTCAATAGTGACCCCTAGCACGGTCCCACCGCTTCAGACAGAGTGTGAATTAGTGTCCAGGAAAGCATAAAAAAAATAGCCTCCGAGAGTGGAAATGTTGATCTTTTCCACATGCTGATATTCTGCAAAGCTGCGAGGGTCTGGTGATGATGCTTGACCTGTTAAGAACCGTTCCATTCTCAAGTTAGCGCCGAGAGAGACCTCCAAAGTGTAACAGCAGAGAGCGTGTGAACATCAGTCAAGAGCAAACAGCCCTACCTAATACAAATACAGGGAGATCAGTGTAGACTCTCAGGTGGGGCCCACAGGCAGGAAGTGGGTTAATTAGAAGTTCGGAAAAATTTCAACGCAGCTCCGTTCGTCTGTCAGGCCTGTGGGGATAGAAAGCTAGCCGGTGTGCACCCTGGGAATGAGCCATGCTGTGCCTGCAGCCTCCTGCACGCCATCTGCCCAGCCTGTAATGAGTTCCCCTGTGACCGTGCCTGTAATTAGCCCAGCAGTATCACCTGCCCTGAACTGATCATTACAGTGATGGACACACTCCCCCACCTCTGCCAGGTATGTCTCTCTCACACACACACACACACACACACACACACACACACACACACACACACACCTGCATACCTCAATGCTGCCGTGAGCACAGGTCTGGGGCAATAAAAGAGCCCATTGATTTAGCGTCTGAAAGCTGATGGAAGTGACAGGACGTCCAACTGTCACTTACAGACAAGAGGGCAGTCACGCCACTCTATTTCTGACTGGATGTCTCCATGCAGAAAATGAGATGGTAGGAAAAAAGTCTCCTGGGTTACTGTAGAGCTAGACTATGGTCTGGAGGAAGGGACGCTTTGTGTGGCGGTAACTCATCAGCCAGTACTGAGCTAAACCACATCAGTCAAGAAAGAATTGAATGAATTGTTAACCATTGACAAAACCTACAAGCTGGACCTCACACTGAGAAGGGTATGCAATAGACAGAGAGAAAGAGAGAAAGAGTGAGGGTGGGGGGGCACTTAATATCATAGTGCTGGAGGATTCATTCCGTCTTGTTAATTAGTGTAATTACAGCGTCCTCCCCTCTGACATAATGGAATAATAAAATGAGTAAACATAAAAGCAACTAACTTTTAGGGTTGGAACACAGCGAAAGCTCTTTTGGGCTATATGGCAGTGACCAACGGTTCAGCCCACACAAGCCATTTCAAAGTCATTTGAGAACATTCTAGAAAGTGCTTCTCATACAGTAACTCTTATGTAATTGAATTGGACAGCACGCTGTCCCAGGGCATATTTTATTTATTTCCTTGCTTTTCCATCTTTATCCACCACTTGAAAGTAAACACGTTGCCTTCTGTGTTTAGTCCCAAAAACCAATCCCTCTTTCTCTGTCAGACGTTTCCATTTGTTTGTGATAGCACGACAGTATGGGGCGGAGAAAAATAGAAAGAATGAACGAAGGGGAAATAAAGAAAGAGCGAAGCAATTCTTTTTGCATTCAAGAAAGAGATAGGGAAAATAATTGTGCTGACTGATACTCTCTTTGAGACTCGGCATCAGTTTTCACAGGGGTAGGTTAAGCTAGGCTGTCCAGAAGTACCTGCAAATGTGATTTTGACCCTGTCATTGCTTTCCTGTCTGGGTTCTAGCTTTGGAACACAGTTAAAGGACACGTGTTAATGTACTTCAGATTTTTAAATGCCCTGCCTGGGAGGGTTTTGGTAGACATTCCTGCCTTAATGGTCACTCCAAAGTTGGCAAATGGGCAGATGTCTATTGTCCTCCATCATATCCGTGATTGGGCAGGGAGAGGACGAGAGTGAGGTGCAGAAAGGATAAAGACTCTGGCACACAGTGCGGGTCTGAGGGGCGATACAGTCTGTTGGGCACACGCCACGCCTCTCTAGTAGTCTTGCATTATTAGTGTCTTCATCTTGGACAGCTTATGGTCCTGTGGTGTTTTATGAAATGTGAACAGCCAAATTTACACTTCTTGACAGAGGAAAAGGTTCCCCAGAGTGAAAAGCCTGCTACCTTTTCATTGGTGGCCATCGGATTTGAAATGGTTTGAGATTCCATGAAGGCCTGACTGCAAATTTGGACAGCTTAAAAATTTGATTACTCAGCTCATATGGAAAATGTAAATTTTCCAGACTTGTGGTTTGGTGAAACTGGTCATTTTTTGATTAATAATTTATAGGATCATATAGGACTTTGAGGACAATTAATGACCTGTGACGATGTCGCAATTCTCAGTCCCTCAACTCTCCACATGCATTCTCGATTACGGAAATTGAAGCCAGAAATCCCAGCTGGACACAGGCTTGACTGATGACAGCCGCCTTGGCTCCTAACGGGACCTTTTATATGGCTTTGTAGTGTCAGAAGTATATACCATACTTGTCTAAACGCATCCCATCACATTAAACAGATTTATGATGAAAGTGAAACTGAAGGCAATGGAAAGCCTTCATTAAGCCAGAGTAATTGCCTAGAAATTGCATACTGTAATACCTGTTGGAGCTGGTTTAGGTCTGTGACAGCATGCCAGTCATGTTTTTTGTACAAAAAACTCATAATTTTAAAGTCCATTTTTATTATGTGGATCCAGGTAGCAAGAACTTTGATGTAAACTGATGTTTGATGCCAGAAATGCACGAATGAAGAATGCCAGAAATGCACCCCCTGATGAGGAATTGTATAGATTTTACACATCCCTGTCAATCAAACTACAAAGCAAAGAATTAATGGTGCTTTTACATTCTGAAACATTCTCCTGACAACATCTGCCTCCTCGTTACTATTTCCTTCTTTCCATCACCTGCAGCAAACCCCTGAGGTTCAGACCGATCCCACTGGTTTGGCTGTGAGTCTCTCAGCAGGACACAAAACCAAAGAAAAGGTTACTAGCTAATCCCCATCTTATGCTGATGTTGACAGTCTTGATGAAGTTATCTAAACTGTGCTGAAAGCTCAGTTCATAGGTTCATGAAAGGAACACAGCTGGAGGTGCTGTCAGGGCCTGGGTTCAATAACACATCTGAGGGGGGATGTCAGTGGTGGACCGGCCTGGGTTCAGTCCCTTGTGGTGTTTCCGGGGGTCGTCTTTTTTACACCTGAGAGGGGCTCATGACTGCTTTTCATGAGGGGCCAGTCTGAGGCCTTTACAAGCCTGACCTACGCAGTTCAAGCCAGGATCTTACGGACTGCTTAGGAAGGGAAGAGGGTTGTGGGGGTAGTCGACGTCTTTGTCAGTCTCTGGACAAACAAGAAAGAAGGAGCTAACTGACTGGCAGTGTTGCAGGTAGATTGATCTATACGAGATAATGACTGCAGATCCATGTTGAAAAAAGGAAGATCCCAGACCAAAGAGAATACCACCTTCTTGATCTGTCTGTTTACCTCTTCCTGCACTCCTCTCATCTCCTCACATCTTCAACCCCCCCCCCTCCTCCTGTGAGTTGTTAAAAACAGCATAGCGCTAGGCCAGCTTTAGGTTTCACAAGACTTTCTGCAAACATCTGGCGAGAGGTAACATAAAGGTGTCCTATGGATTATGGCTTTACGAGTCGCCCTCACCAAATGGGACTAATGACCTAATCCAACTGGCTTGCTCACAGGAGGCCGCAGAGGGCCTGGAGGCTCATTCCTTTTTTGGAGGCACTGGCCTGTGTTTTGCCTCTGATTTATGTTTGCAGGTCAGGGACTCAAGCGTTGTAGGCCACAGTCCATAACTAGCTTAGGTACTTGATTGCAGACACACAGAATGTTTCCTTTAAAGGTGGGATACTCTAAACACACTAATGAAATGTTTTACTAATGAAACATTTCTTTTCCATTTGTGTAGGTTCTGATGCTGACTAATCCCCTACATTAGGGTTGCTGTCAAACAACAGGTATCTTGGTTATGCGGTAAAGTAGCCTGGTGCTTTGTGGGGAATAGTATGTAAGACTAGAGCCTGTCATCATCGTATTACAGAGTTCCATCTCACATTTGATAATTCTGTGAAGCGGACAAGTACATATTATATGAGCATGTCACTGTCACTTGGGATCTCAGATCATGACCTTGGAGTTGTAAGGACCTCTTACCATCATTTGAGTAACAGGAACCGTTTCCTCGATTCCTACGGTAGATTTGTCGGAAAGATTCACACTGACTGTAAAATCCCACATTACTCGGACACTAAAAGTCTGAAGGCGTTGAGAAGGGAAGGCACTGGGAACAAATATTCCCCGCGGTGTTCGGCCCAGTTTAGAATTCATTGCGAGGTTGGTCAAGGACATCATGCTGCATTTCACTTTGGGACTTTGGGGGGACAATTTGAGGCGGATGATTGAAAGAAATACCTGTGTTTTCTTAAAGCTTTAATCCAGAATTATTGCATCTTTATTACTCTCCCCCTGTCCTGGCAAGGAGCAAGGAACTTTCCCACATGGAAAAGATGGGAAGAGGAATGTTGGCTCCGAGCGCAGGCCATCTGTTTCTGCTGGGCCACGGGCGAAGGCGTAAAAAGACTGTGTCACGCGTCCAGGCGGGATGAGCCCGAGCGCCGGCGGCTTCAGACATTGCACACCGCCGGCCAAATTGCTGTCGAACGAAGGCGCTTTTTCCTCTGGGGTGTCTTAGTTTACATGCGCCCGTCTCTGTCCAAATTAAACAACCAGCTGCTCCCAGAGTGCACAGTTATGGGAGCCCTCTTAGCCCTTCCAGGACATGGGAGAGGATGACAGCCATGATACTATCACCAAATCTGCCCCCACATACAGTACACTTCAGATAACACAACAGGGGTGGATTCATGAGATGCCTTTGGTGTGTAACTAACCATAGTGGACAGTGGGAGTCCCTAAAAGGCTACTACAAATGGCCCTACATGTACAATGACCTAGTCATTAGTCATTAGGCTTATGTACAGTGACTTGAGATTCTTATTTTGTAATTTATATGTTTAAGAAGAAAGAAAGATGCGTCCACTTTCACAGGCCTTTTATGGCACGCCGAAGTGATGACCAGTGTATGCGCCATGCCTCAGGGAACAGCCAGACAACAGGCTAGACGAAACCATGCAGACAACTAAGCACTGGACTGGGGTAGAGAAAACACACAGTTGAACCAGAGGCTGAGCTCACACTAAAAGATTTTTTAAAGACGCATTAAATAGTATTGTGTCTGAAATAAAAAGGATTTTAAAACATTGGCATTAGGCATGGGAAACATTGAAAAAAGTATGCACCTTTTTTCAGGCAGAGACAGGGAGTCCTTTCATTTAAAGAAGTATCTTATGCTGTCATTTCTCATAAAATATATCACCCATTGTAGGGTTTTACTTCACTCCCGAGAAAAAAATATTGTACCTTCGAAAAACTTTCCCTTGCCTCACTGTAATGGTATTTGTATTATTTATAACTAAAATGATTTTTAATTTTGCTACGTTATGGAACTGACAGTAAGCAGTGAAATATTATGATGTGTCACAGACAGCAGCTGACGCTGGAACCAGTCCGCTGGAACAGAGTTCCTTCCAGCGTCATCTCTGCCATCGGGCCTGTTTGTGTTTAGCGCACGACACAGCGGTAGCCTTCCTAGCAGCGAGCAAGCAGCTTGCCTGGGCTTTCCTGAGTATGAAAAACAGCAGGGTCTCCCTCCAAGCCGGACTCCACTGACGGATCCCCATATCTGCTTGTTTGCTTGTTTCTGGGTTGCTGGAGTTTTGTTTTTTGTTTTTTTTTAAGATTCATTTTCCATAAACAACAAATCCTAGTCCATCCATTTTTTGTTTTTGTTTTGATTTGTTGTTTTTCCTTTCTCTCGTGGAGGAGAGCTGCAGAGGAGCCAGGAACCTGCTATCACTCCCACTAATGGGCCCCGTTACCTGAGTGGCTCGGAGGCTCATTTTATATCGCGCCGCTGGGACGCACACCCACACACATTTTCACACCTTCCACTGATGCTGCCACAACTCTCTGCACTGCGCTGGAACCAACACTAGAGTGGACAGACTCAAGTGGTTATACAATATTTAAATGTGACTTTTACTAGTCTCGGAGGCCATGAGGGTTTTTAGAGTTTATTTATTTTAAGCCACAAGTATGTGTTTCTGAGGGCTCGATTGTTAATATTTGTCTGTAATCATTTGGTAGTTGCTATAACTACAGTAACACACAGGAAAACAGATCCATTAAGGTTCTTGAAGATTCCTGGAATTACAATCTAGCACCTCGGAGAGAGATGCATAAGAGATGTTTCAGTTATGTACATGGCTATTTATGCATTTTTAATGGACCAATCAACATTGAAACAATGGACTAGGAGAGTTTTACCAGTTGTTCAAGTTCTTCTCAAATCCACAGAAAGAATTCTGGGGTGGACATGACAACATGGGCTCTACAATTTCCTTCCAAAGTTGCATGTCTGATAACATCCTTTTCTGAGGGTCCTAGGAGATATTTTTTTTCTCACCTTCCAGTGCATCCCATGCGATTTATCCCATTTCTCACGGGAAACCATTTCTCACCTCAAGAAAATGAGAAGCCCAGAAAAGGGAAAAAAAATAGAAATTGAGCCTGGAATTTGAGCACCCCACCAGACCATCTGCATCCCAGTCTCCTTCACACATGCTGTGCTCTGTCGTCTAGACGCTCAGAGGAGATTTACAAGCGCCAAGCCTCACTATCAAAGCCAGTACATGGTGACATTGATCCCAAATGTGTGCGCTGTAAGTCTGACACGCAGAAAAAACATCCAAGCACAGTCGGCCAGTGTAGCTCCATCATGTTATTCATTGCAGTAGGATAAATGTTGAAAACTACATTTCGCCAGTCGGTTGGCAGGGCATCGCTGAGCCATCGAGTGACCGATAAATCTGATAAAATGCCATGGAAACACAGGGTTTGGTTTGCCTGGTACAGGCGTCAAGCAGTGTTCCCAGTGAAGGGCACAACACAATGTGCGCAAGTACTGACCAAGTGAGGGATCGTTAAATTATGTGACCACAATTGCTGTTTTCGTCTTTTTTTCTTTAATAGAGTGCAACATTAGACTCTGGTCTTAATCCATTTTCCACAGTAAAAGTGAATGAACTCTCACACTACTCCCATCTCAGCACATGGAGACAGAGTACACCTTAAGAAGGGTCTACAGGACCAGAGTATACTAAGAATGTATCGTAACACCCCCAATTATCACCACTTTTGTTCAGAAATTCTAAAACAACGATGTTTTTTAACACTTCAAAATAACATTTACTAAATGAACCTTACATTTTTCAGTAGCCATAGTTGTGTAGATTTGAACAAAATCTGGTTTGGTTCTTAACGGAGCATTTACTGCCTGAAATATCCGATTTTGTTTACCACGCTTCGGAGTTATAGTGCTGGCCTGATGGGTCGCCCTATTTACACCGTTTGTGCGGCACATGGGCCGGTTAGACCGAGAATTCTCGTCGTGAAATTAAAATTCCACTGGAGCTCCAAGCGGTTGTGTACACGCAGCCTTACAACACTGTTTACAGCTCCTCGAGTCACGGTAAAATGTAATTTTTGGTACATAGCTAATTTAGATACACCTATGTTGTGCGTGGTTGCGTTTCTATAGGAGTCCGCTGTCTTGGTTTGTATAGAAATTGATATTAAGTGACACATACACGCAAGACGGTGGAAATACGGGACCGGTGGAAATAGGGGGAGTTACGATAGGCCATGAATTTATATGGACTTCAGTTCATTCATTCTCACCAGGTTGAGTATACCTTTTTGGACCTCAATCAATCACCATCAGATTAGGAGGTTCAACAATCCTACTAGTCTACAGTAATCACTCATAATCACTCCAAATGAGAGGGCTGTTTTCTCTTCAGCTTTGCCTGTGTATTCAGATAGCCCACAATTGAGGGGCTTACCTGGGGGGGGGGTAAGCCCCTCAATTTAGAATATCACATGGAGAGCCTCACATAGCACGGACACCATAAAACACACACACACACACACACACACACACACACACACACACACACATATACACAGGTAACTGCATGCACACACTCACACTGACCCAGAAACACTGTCCACTCCCATGCACACAGAATCTGGATAACCTGGCACAACACAAACTGACAGGTCTGTTACAACCTCAGAGGCTTATTTCTGCCCACTCATCAGATTAGTGAACAGTTGAGGGCTCCCTGTGCAGGTGTTGTTTGGGTTTCAGGCAATTCTCCACAAAAACAAAGCACAAAGTAGCATTTTAGGCAACTAGAGGTGGCCATAAAGTATGGACCAACGTGGACTCATATCCTGCTTCACTGGTTCCCACTGGAGAGAGACATCAGTGCCACTCAAAAAAAGATACCAGAGCTAGTTGCTAAATTTGACCCAAAGTAGTAAAGCTGAAGATCATGGGCTTTGACAGTCGTCACAGCGTGATCAAATTCCATTTCTGTTTGGACACAGACACACTAAATCACATTGATGAAAAGTGAAGAGATGACTTTCCATTCTCTCTGACATGACTTTCCATTCTCTCTGACATTGCACATTTGATCATCACATTCCCTTCGCTGGGGAAACTACATGTATGGGCCCGGCTCCCACTGTGTGGATCATAATGGAAAACTAATACCAAGTGGAAGTGTAATTGTGTGGGATTCCAAAACTGACCACATTCGCCAGGTGCCTGGGGAAATCATTCTTTCGCCAAAAACCACATGCAGGTCTTCTTTCACCTCAGACCAAAATGCACTCTCACTCACTCACTCATTCTGACTTACTCCGTGTCTCACACATATACAGGCTGGTGCATTGTGTTCATTCATACAGTAAGAATATTTGTTTAAGCACACGCCTGCACATACACACACACACACACACACACACAATTAAAGACACAGATTTACACACACACACACACACACAATGAAAGACACAGATTTACACACACACACACACACACACACACACACACACACACACAATGAAAGACACAGATTTACACACACACACACACACACACACACACACACACACACACACACACAGGTGCTCTTGTGCACGCAGACAGAACATTCACAGGCCCATTCCCACTTGCTGTGGATTTCAGGCCTTTTACACTGACCAGCTGCCTCTCACAAAAGTCCCGTTTTCTGCTGACTTATGGTCTGTTAGAGTGGGAATGAGTGACTCTCTTTCTCTTTTCTTCTCTCTCCCCCCTCCCCTCCCCTCCCCTCCCCTCCCCTCTCTCTGTGGGGGCAGACAATCCCTCCACATGCTCCCTCACTCGCTCATCATGTAGCAAACCCATTGGACCGCTCCTCACTTTCCATATTCACACACAATCTCTTTGTCTTTCTTTCTCTTTCTTTCTTTCTTTTTTTTCTTTTCTTTCTTTCTTTCTCTCTCTCTCTCCGTCTCTTTCTTTCTTTCTTTTTTCTTTCTCTCTCTCTCTCTCTCCGTCTCTTTCTTTCACTCACACCACACTTTCCCTTCTCCTTCCCTCAGACTGATGAGAGTAAATTAGGATTTTAGGTCAGGTCTGGAGGTACGTAATGAATGACTATACCAGATGTTCCCAGCTCATTAAACGAAAAGTGTGTCATTCAAGTTCAAGACATTGCATAATACAACGATACATCACAACTGAATGAATGAATAATGCAACAGTAATCTAATGAGAAAGTAGGAAAAGAATAGTGTCAGAAAGGTGAATAAGAATCCCACAAATTAGTATCCAAAGCTTAATTTGAAAATCTCACAGTACAGACATTGAAGATGATAAATAAAACCAGATTAGAGATATGTGATCATTATTTTACTCCAAGCAGCACTGGTAGGAGACACAAACTCACAGTCATCCACATGCATGCAAAAAGCAGGGCTGCTCTCCTGGGCTTACCTGTGGTGGAGTGCCAGCTGTCTCCACACAGGCGGTGGTGTCCGCGTACACTGAGGCAGCAGACCAGCACACCGACTCACTGAATGAACCCAGAGCCCCGGGCAGGCAGGTGAGGCGGAGAAAGGCACCGGTCTTCCAGGAGACGCTTGCTTCCAACCCCTCTGTGTTCCTATCCTTTCTCTCTCTCTCTCTCTCTCTCTCTCTCTCTCTCTCTCTTGCGTGCTGTCTCTTGCGCGCGTCTTCCCGCTTGCCCTGTCTCGGTTCCTTTTGACTCCACAGGTCCTGCTTGGCTCAGCTCACCTTAGACGCTCCTCTGCAGGACTTGACGTGAGGGAAGGAGGGAGAGAGAAAAAGAAAAAGAGAGGAGGGTTAAGAGTATTCCCCCCCTCCTTTTAATACGGGGAAAGCCTTTGGTCAGACACCCTGACGTTTTGAGACTGCCCTTATATAGCCCTGCTTGCTTTCTTCCTCTCTCATCATCTCTTTCTTTCTTCCTTTCTCTCTCTCTCCCCCCCTCTTCCTCCCTCCTCCTCCTTCTTCTTTCCCTTCCTCTGAAGCTCAGATGCTGTGTCTTGAAATGAGATGCCTGTGTTCCCGCTTGCGCTCGCAGTAGCGTGGTGTAGGAGCAGGAGAGTGGGAGAGAGGGAGAGAGAGAGAGAAAGGAAGAGAAGAGAGCTGGAGCGAGAAAGTGAGTGAGCGTTAGTGAGAATAGAAGAGAGAGTGAGAAAGAGAGGGAGAGAGAGAGGCAAGAGAAAGTAAGAAAGTCAGATGAGCACTGTAAAAATATATAAAGTAGCATGTAGGTGGAATTAAAAAAAGAAAGTGGATACTGTATACAGTTGCTAAAGGATAAAGTATACTATACTGTACTTTATACAAATAGAGGGGGAGGAGTGGAAGAGGAATTCAATAAAAAAGAGTGGCAGACAGTAAGAGCCGAAAGAGAGAGCAGTACAGCCTATCAGATGGAGTGACTGATAGACTCTGGCAGTCGGATTTGTGGCGTTATGAAAGTGACAAATGCAAGAGGACCATGAAACGTTCATTGCTTTCTCTTATTCATCCAAGTCCACTCTAAAGCCCAGATTATTTGTCTCTCGCTGGTTAGAGGCTGTCCAGTGCACAGTCTATCAAGGAGGAACACAAAACACTTTGTATATTTTTCCAGGCTCTGCTTTCCTGGCCTCCAGTCATTATGTTCCTGATGTCCAGCCTCTGGCTATCCATCACACCGTACCTCCTGACATCTCAAGCACATCCCCCAGGGAAACAGTGTAGGCCAGGGTCTACTCTGGTTGTCCTTCTCACCCTCTTTCTTTCCATCTCTCTCTCTCTCTGGCTTTCGCTTCAGCCCTTGAGGGAAACTGGTGCACTTTTATAACTTGTATATTTGAAAATGATCTGGCTCACCCTACAAACTATTTTCTTACAGAGGATGCACTCGGCCTGGGATTTCGATTTCTGGAGATTTTCACTGGTGTCCGTTCATATGCCTGCTTGGTTGACAAGCTCTTTGATCATGGAGACGTTCAAAGGCTACTTTCTATCCACATCCTTGGACTGTACTGAAATGAACCCAACTATTACCACTATTGGTAAATTTATATTCTAAATACGTTACATTACATTTGCAGTGCATTTGAAAAACACCACATAGCTTTGCTGGGTTTTTCGAGGGTCAGTACATTGTGTCTGGAGTAGCTCTCTGTTTGGAGTAATGTAAACTTCCCTGAACCCAGAACTCCTATGGTCAATCATCAGTATTCTCAAATGTTTGCCAGTTTGTTGATCTAAATGTCCCTGTTCAGACCCACTGTGTGTTTATGTTGAGAGCTTGTCTCACTCGGGCCACTAAAACCTGGACACATTTGGCTGTTTATGGCCAAATAGGTTCAAATACTGTATCAGTAAGACCTGAACTTTAAAAACAAAGCGCTCACAGAGGAATAATCTAATATGGCGTTTTTGTTTTTGCATTTGTTATGTGTGAGCAATACTGCTAAGATGTCAGGATGCTAACTACATGTGTTGAATTCTCACTTACAGCTGCTATGAAATGTCCATGAAAGAGTGACAGAGGACAACTGGATTATATCTACTGTCTACTTCTCAAGAGGAGGAACTAAACACTTGTTTGATGAACACGCAATCATACCGTTGATCTGCCACATAACAATATTTTAAGGTATCAAAACTGTGTCCATTAGCAAAAATCCACATAGCATCTTGAGACATTCTCTCATGTAACACCCAATATGTTCCAGATCAAATACATACTCCATCTCCATTAAAATCATATTCCATAACATTAGACACCTCCGTGCCACCGGCACATGAAAACCTACAAACACTGGAAATGGGTTGGGCCAGCATTAACACCAGATTCAGGTTTTCCACACTCATGCGCATTAACACATGGATGCATCTAACAGACGCTAAAAAAGACAGGACAGAACCTGTTGAAAAAGAATCCCTGGCAAATAAAAATGTCTGTAATCGGCATTAGTAAAGTCAAACGCTATGCCCTTCTCTCTCTCTCTCTCTCTCTCTGTCCATCTCTCTCTGTGAAAGTTCTCATGGAAAAAGGGAGAAGTATGGCAGTACAGTATGTGCATGAAATTATACAGCAGCAAATAGTGACAGGATCAGTGTAAAAAACGTTTAAAAGAGATAAAGGTGAAGACTATATAACCCTGGCATGAAAAAACAGAGAACACCGCGCTCTCGGTGGAGCAGTTCCCCCAAACCTCTATTAGTCAACCTTTTTTATTTTCCAACAAAACCACAGCCAGGTGACCCCAGCATTTCCGATATCTGTTTGGCAGTTTCCCTTCCTTGGCAGCTCCAAAATGCACGGCCTCGTCCGAGCTTCTGCACCCCGACCGACAACATCTCTGGACACACAAACAGATGTTGAGCCCTGGCAGCTTTGGATGATAACAGAAGGCTCCAAACAAGCACCGCCCGACTCCACCTGTTTGTAATCACCTTTCGTTGTTGGCCGGTCGCAATTAGGCAATTACAAACAATGTCGGTGTCTGATAAGCAGGCAGGGGGACAATGCATGAGGGATCCTGGCCAAAGCTCTCTGATTTCCAGGGGTTCCTGACCGCTTTGTGCTAATGTGCAATTACCCTTAGTGATTACTCATAGGCAGGGCAAGAAGAGCATAGATCTACCGCATTTTGGAACGCTTTCAAATGCTTAGTTTGTGGCATCATGTCTGTGCTTGGTCGGGTTTTTTTTTTTTCACCCACGTCCCTCCACAGTGATTAAACCTCAGGTGGTTACAAGTTTAATTCCACACATTTAACCTCATTAATCCATTAATCAAGTGAGGAAATTCACCAAAGCACAACTGTGCATTATACATCTGTGCATAATTTATGATCAATTTCCATAAATTACTTTAAACTCAGTGTGAGGAACCAATTCAAGTAATGTAATGCTTATTTCTCTATCGCACAATCAACTGTGGAAAACTGCTTTAAAGACTACAAAACAACACAACCTACCAATAACAAAACAAAGTAAGTAGAATTAAAGGTGCTGCTCTTAGAGCACCTTTACTGTAAATGTATTAAAGACAATAAACACATTTTACAAAAGCAGTACAGTGACAGGACAAGACACCACAACCACTGGTCGGCGTAAAAACTCAGTGTCAGGTAAAATTAACAATCTCACAGAGATGAATTGGGTCCAGTCGCCCAGACACGTGCCTCAGACATGAACCCCAAACTCACACAGACAGACACACTCCATCTGCCTCCTCATTGAAATTCACTGAGTCATCAGCACCTGGTCTGCTGTGGTTCAACCACTCAACCACAGTCTATCATACCGCTGCTGATGTTCGAACATCTGAATGGAAATTTGAACGGCCCATCACTGTGTAAGGTGTGGTCCGCTCCATAGGCCCAGCACCAAACCCTCCCTCGCCAGTGTGTGGGAAGTCAGAAAGTCCAGACAAGGCCAAGACCTCGCTTGAACTCTGGTGACGTCTCACGTGGAGCAGCATGTTTCCCTTCCTCATTATTGTAAAAACTAACACAGGCCGGGAGCCTTTTTCACATTACTATGAGGTGGAATGAAGGGGTTTTTTTTATGATAAAATATTCACATTCCATATATCTCTCAAGGCTGTGGTTTCAGCATCTTACAGAATGAATAAAGATCCTGGACACGTGATACCTTGTGTGTTTCTGCAGAACACAATAGGATTTGCCTGTCATGAATGCTGCAGCAATGGCCTCCACCAACTAATTAATTCTGAATAACCGGAGGGAAACGTGATAAAAACGAACAATCCCCCACAGCAGGGGACACAAAGGATAAATGTGACACCGGGCAGATGACTAACAATGCGTTTGTCTCAGCTGGCCACACATCGGTAGCAAGGTGGATTATACAGACATAAGGCTATTGCCCATTTCAGAGCCAAAACTTTAGGCTTTTGTTAGTAGGTAAGTATACAAATAAGAAACATTACAAATAAGACTACAACGCTCACTCATCAAAAATGCTACTTCCACAAAACGACTGTATTCAAAGAGAAACAAAAAAAAAAATCTAAGGTTTTTGTGTGAATAAGGATCATGATAGAAAATCAATGACAAATCCACCAAAGAGACCCCTCTGGCATTGCGACTGTATGAGGATGATCATGTAAAAGCCATCGGAACACTTTCAAAGCTTCCGAGCTCATCACTGAAGGGAGGTCTCCCAGCCCTGAAGGTGACAGGGTACATGCAAGCTTCCATAAACGTGGGGCTGCTTGCTCGACATAAAACCTCTTGAAGTTCCAACTACTCAGCTCATCAATGCAAAATTCTTCTAGAGATGTAATAACACGCGTAATCAGAGGGAGAAAAATGCATATTGTCCCAGTCTCTGTCCAATTCTTTACAGTAAATGAAAACAGTCCACTTCTTTGGCATAAATATTTATTTCATAATAGCTTTCTCGAGAACGACCTTGATGTGCATCAGAAGACCCCCCTGGCTCGCCCAGCACAATGAATCCACAGTCTCTGGGAAACCCCCAAGGGAGCGGCGGGTTCTGCAGACACGGGGGAGTTGATTTGGAGGCGAGGTGATGGAGAAGGCTCCACAGCCCTTTTACGCCGTGAAGACGGAGGCCCCACATGTGTTTTCAGCTCCATGGCGTGACCCCCCGGGAAGGTCGGCTGACCTGTTAACGCTTAACCACGGCAATGTATTTAGGTCACCACCAGGGATAACGCACACTCTGGGAGACAACTTGCACTACAACGGGACACACCAACCCCCATGCGGAGTTCATTTCTAACACAAATACGGATGCCCGTGGCGCCATATCGTGCATGCACGCCTCCCACGAGTCTTTTTCATTTTCATCTGGGTGTATGACCCGGTCTGACCACATAATTTCACCAGCTCCTCATGTAGCGCAGTGGTCACTTATCAGGGTGCTGAAGGTTGAACTGAGGAACGTAGTCTATACGTATCCTGACGTACTCTGTGCCGTAATCTGTCAAACAGATGTGTGCACGTGAGGAGAGGAGAGGAGAGGTCCGCACGAAAACATCCAAGTGCGCAAAAGGAGGAGGTTGTAAAATTATATACAGAGGCTCCTAAGGCTTCACAGGTGCCCCCTGCCCCTGCGTAATGGGTCAGTTTTGCTGCTGTAGATCCTGTTCTGCCCAACCGTTCACTTCTAAAACCAATACTGAAATGACGTCTGGTCTAACCCTGTCAAAATGAATCAGTAGGGAGACACAGGTTTGGTAGCCATGGCCAGTAATCTGCATTATGAAAATATGCTGCTATTTATGATGCTATTACCACAATACAGCGGGAGAAATAAAAAACATTTCAATAAGTATATTTCCAATGAGTTTATTCAAATTACATTTTCACCAGACATTAACTCAGGAAATCCACACATACAAAGACATCCAAACATTTAAGTCAATAAGTAAAGTTGTGAAATGACAGGAAAAAAAAATAAGCTAGGAAAAAGCAGTACATCATTGCTAGGAAATGCAAGCAATTAGTAGTTAGAAAGTAATTATACCTCCTATCTGTGCAAATTAATATCAGCTGGGTTAATACATCGTTGATCGTTGTATCAGCGATTTCAGGCCCAAAAAAGGCCCAAACATAAATGATCACATCCATCTAATATTTCTTAACGATCTGCTAGCTGTCTGCCCCATAAGCAGGCCGTCAAAAAAATTTGTCTCTGTAGGCAGCCTAGGCTCTGACATCTGTACACAAAAACAATTGCTACCAACAAGGGTTGGCAACCCACTCAAAGGCAAAATAAAGTGTTTCAACCAATAACCGACCAGATGCGCATTTAGAAGAGTTTTAATTGCACGGGAGGGAGGGGGGAGGAGTAGCGAGCTAGCTCTCTGTTTTGTTTGAACATCAACAGAAGTGACGTATATCCGCTATCGCTGATACAACCTTTAATCCAATTGAACATTTGGGGAAGGAACTAAAGATCAGGATTCACAAGAGGGCCTGCTGGAATCTTCAAGATGTTATCTGTTTAGAAGAATGTAATGCTGCGACTGATTACAGTAGTTTCTTCATACAGAAAAATGTCTTGAAATTTGTCATTAAAATTTCACTGATTTTCACTGACTGAAATTTCAGTTGTCGTGTTCAATACGTTTTTTCCTGTGTCATTCCACTTTATTACACATAACTTTATTTATGGACTTTAATGTTTGGATTTCTTTATACAGTATGTGTGGATTTCCTTCCTTAATACGAATGTCTGGTTAACATTTCATGTGAATAGCCTCATTGGAAATATAGCTGCAAGCAGCAATGAGGGGGCCAAGCAGATAGGCCGGAGTAACCATGCCAACGAAATGCTGTTAGCTCAATGCTGCAATCAGACGTATGGCCATAAGCTGTCAAAGCAAGTTTCACGTCTAGCACGTCAAAAGTTACAAGGCAAAATGCATGTTTGCTAATTGCAGTGACCCTAGAGGTCAAAGGTCACAAAATTTCTTCGGCATTCACCTGATGGGGTCATGAGTCCATGTACCAAGTTTGGTTTTGATACATGCAACGATTGCTGAGATATGAGCTCACTTCCTGTTTGGCGGCTTCACCACAAATTTCGATTGGATGTGACGGGCGAACGCTTCTATCAATTGTTACAGAAATAAATGAAGTGACGAGGCATGGTCTGAAGATGGTCTGTGCCAATTTTGGTGAAGATCAGATGAAATTTGTGACCCAGCGAAATTGTTGGTGTTTTGATCAAATCAAATATGGTGGCCGAATAAATTATATTGATGTGACAAGTTGCCCTCAGTTGACCTAAGGACCTTTCACAGTATTACCAGACACCACTAGTACAATTTAATTCTAAGCACAGCAGCAGCTACAGGCCAAAAGGCATGTTTGTGAATTACAGCGCCCCCTAGAGGTCAAAGGTCACCAAATTTATTGAGGGTCCTCCTGATGGGGTCATGAGTCAATGTACCAAGTTTGGTTTTGATACATGCAAGGGTTGCTGAGATATGAGCTCACTTCCTGTTTGGCGGCTTCACGCAAATTTTGATTGGCTTTTTACAGGCTTAACGGTAATACCTCCGAAGACAAAAAGTGATAACTTTTGTGAGGCTTGGTCTGAAGATGATCTGTGTCAAATTTGGTGGGAATCAGAGAAAGTATGTGACCCCTGATACATTTTAAGTGTTTTTGATGAAATCCAAAATGGCGGAAAATCCATCATGACGGAAAATGATGTCATAGGGTGCGTTGAACTCGGCTTGGTCCAAGGATTCCAACAATACCTGACTTTTGAAAATCGGACCAACAGGCCAAAAGTTACATGCATGAACGCACGTCCAACTTTGGCCTGTTGGGTTCGAGACAGGCCAAGGGTTCCTAGAGGGTTCGAGTTGCCGACATGAAACTTGGTGACATGAATCATGGGACCGTCCCCAATCAGTGTGCCAAATTTCCCAACTTTTTACCATACGGTTCTATGGGCTGCCATAGACTCCCATTGCATATAATAATAATAATAGGAAAACGTAGAAACACAATGAGGTCCTCACAGCTTTCCTGCTTGGCCCCCAAAAAGGGGTAAACAAAGGAACTCATGATTCACAACATTTGGACACATCTCTGGCGGTGTGCGAGCCAGCCACAGACACAAACAATCACATGTGTCTAAAACTACGGCCAGTGGAACCCTAAACACAGATGTAAATCCCAGTGTGAGTAAAGCACACAACCATCAGGGGCCAACATTACTGGGGGCAATAAAACTAAATATTTATTTTGATTGCCTCAGTCATAAACACTGGATGTATGTGTTTTACTGTGTAAAACTATGGAACACCTTTTTAAATAGTTAACACAAAGACGAATATCCAAACTCTAATGTCTACTCCAATGATGTGTACAGTTGTGCTATATATTTATATTTTTTTGCTCATTTGACAGTAATTTGGCTGTTTTTCACATCACTCCAGGAATCAAGGCCGTAGCTGGGGGAGGGTGGGGGGTATATGTACAAATTCATGAACACATGGGGTGATATGTTTCTTTTATTTTCTTTTCAGCAATAATGTCTAACAATACTGCTTTTCCCATTTCATATGCCATTCTATCTCATGCCATTGAGGGTTACAATCATAATCATATGAACATAAATCATTGGTATAACACATTTGCATAAACATTTGCATATCTGGCCTGCTTTGTTGGCATGTGTTTGTGGCTAGTAGTTAAGCTTAAAAAGAGTGAATGATCAAATACAGGAGTACAGGAGGCGGAGCGGAGAGAGAGGGCAGTGCGTAATTTCGTAATTATGATTATCTGGACATCTGCTTTTTTCATGGTATTTTATGGTTCCATGGTATTCTAAGACTTTCACATGCAGAGAGGATTTTTGTGTTTTCCCTATATTTCTTCACTTAACTGAGCCATCTCACATCTGCATTCCTTTTCCCTATCAGTAATTCCATGTACAGTCACGTGACAAAGTTAGCACACCCATGCTAAAGTTGACTAAAAAGAGGAATAAGCAAATCCTCTTTTGGAAATTGATCTTAATGCCTTAAGGATACCAATTTTCTTTGTGAATAAATAAATAAATGTTCTTCCTTAAAATACAGGGGGTATACGTAAGCACACCCAAATGTTAAATTCCCATAGAGACAGGCAGATTTTTATTTTTAAAGGCCAGTTATTTCATGGATCCAGGATACATCCTGATAAGGTTCCCTTGGCCTTTGGAATTAAAATAGCTGCTTTGATTTGCATTGAGAGATGATCTTATGGAAAGTACCCCATGCCAATCTCTAGGTATGGTGAAGGGTATGTTATGATGTGGGGCTATTTTAATTCCAAAGGAGAGATTGGCATGGGGTACTTTCCATAAGCTATTAGGCTAACTGAAATAAAACCATGCCAATTTCTAGGTATGGTGAAGAGTATATGATGATGTGGGGCTATTTTAATTCCAACATGTCCCCCTCCAAGTTATGATTATGAAGTAAGGAGACCTGTTGAAAGACAAGTCAGTCAAGCTGATGCAGCTATAAAACGTGGGAAATGTGGCGCGGAGAAGCAAGTGTCTGTCCTGTTTCGCTCACTTGTAATAACTATCCCTGATAATGATGATTGCAAGTCTGTCCATGTGTTACACTTTAAGGACACATTTTCCAAGTCAAAACCCTCAAGTTCATGAGATGACAACATAACTGACCTAATGAAATACTGATGAGAAGTCATTTAAAGCAGCAAATCATATGTCAAATGATCATGGTTGTGTGTCAGCTTAATGTGCGAGTGAGACGAGATATGAAAATAATTTCAAGAGTGCGGAGTCAGTCCTGATGGCAGCCTAATCTATGAGGTCACAGTTCTTTCCTCGGAATCCTCCAAATGTTATTCTACAGATGCTGAGCAGAACAGGCGGAGCATAAACATGAACAAATATGGGATTAATGCCACTGTCCTTCTGTTTTGCTAAGTCCACAGTGCCTGCCAATTTAGCGCTCGTTCTGCTGAGTAGATTGGGTCGCTTTCCAGTTTCTGTGATGCAATGCTTTGAAGCCGTGTTACCTTTTGTGTGTGTGTGTGTGTGTGTGTATGTGTGTGTGTGAGTGTGTGTTTGTTTGTGTGTGTGTGTGTGTGTGTGTGTGTGTGTGTGTGTGTGTGTGTTCCAAGTCAAGACCAGGACCACCAGATTGTCACATGGCAACTGTTTACATACTATAGGCCAGCCCAGCATGACAGATGGCTTGCGGTTTTGCAATAAGCTGCCTGAGATGACATGTTTTTTGGTGTCATTAAAACGTGTTTTACAGCATGTGCTAACTTGTGACTGAGTATACCTGTTGTCACGACCATCAAACAATCCTTCCAGTAACCTGTTTATGATTAACAATTATGCCACAGCACGAGGAGGTCTATATTACAACCATGTGCTGCAATCAGCGTGATGATCACATAGGCTATTTCTGTCATTATCACTAATACGGATGCAGTTGTTATTACGATGTTCCTGTTTTGTTTGCCTTGTGGCTCTGAGCTCACTGTAGGGGAGAAATTACTTTTCCACAAACTCCTCCAGATGTCTTTGCAGATCTGTGAGGCCATGGAACTATTTCCTGCACATTATGACCTTTCTCCTGGTCTTGGACTTCCAGGGAATATCACGTCTGAAAGGCATTATAGTATTGTGTCAATTGCTTAAATGATCATACACATGTGTGTTTGAGTGTGAGCACATTCATGTATGTGTGTGTGTGTGTGTGTGTGTGTGTGTGTGTGTGTGTGTGTGTGTGTGTGTGTGTGTGTGTGTGTGTGTGTGTGTTTACAGTACATGTCTGTGTGGGTTAAGAAGCCCTTTTCTTTTCCAAAACTGAATTAGACCACTAGCATTGCTTTTGTATGATTTATTTGCATATAATCTCGGAGACAATAAACAATTATTGATCTTAGTCAACTTTAGCGGTCTACACTTTGAAGATTGTCCACATTTGGTCCACATCTTATTAAAGCCAAATGCTACTGCTGTGCAGTCCTAATAAATTATTCTGCTAGCACCAGCAGCCAAAAACCTGATGTAATCTCCCAAACCATAGCCTTTGCATCAAGTCAGGTGAGTAATGGACACAACAAGATAAAGTACTCTGCATCACCAGACTACTCCAGAGTCTATTTATGGAATTAGCTCTAAAGTAAGGCTAGGGTCAAAGGTCAAAGCCATGTGGCTAAGCTGAGCTTTCACAAAGGTAAGAGCTCTTCCAGCTATGATACTTGAGATAATTGCAGTTCTTCCAGCAAAAAAAAGGATAAAAAGGTGGAAAGGTTAAAGGTCAAGTAGCCTGTCAAAGAAGCCAAGCAGGAGACTTTTGATCTCACTCATTTTGGGTCACCTGTCAGTGTTTGCAGGGTAGGGGCTGAGGTCATGGGCGCTCTGCTGGAATTGTACTCCCCTTTAAAGTGTACATCTGCTTCTGGGGCCGTATTCACAAAGAAATTTAAAACATCTCGATTGCCAAGTGTGCTCTGGAAATTCACAATTTCGTCGCCATTTAAAAAAAAAAAAAAAAACATAGTCCAGTCCATACAACTTCATTTCAATTTCAAAAGAAATACTGGACTATGTTTTTTTTTTTTTTTTAAACGGCGGCGAAATTGTGAATTTCCAGAGCACACTTGGCAATCGACTCCTACGGACTTTCCCTAAAGATGGCAGCAAAGATGGCAACATTTCCGGAAAGGTACTGGCTTGATGAAATTCATTCTGGACTCTCTATCCGACCACATAAAGACCTCGGGATACTTCGGTTTGGCTTTAGGGACCCTCTACTCACTACCACGTAAGTGTAATGTTGTTTGGAAATGTAGAAGAGGTATAAAAATAGCGTTTTGTAGCATGGCTGAAATAATATGCCCTTCTCACTTCCACGCTAACGAAGCTTTGACTAAAACGGTAACATCGAACTTTCTCAAAACACATCCGAATGACATGATTTGGATGTCAACTCAACGTATGTACTCCCAATCATCCGTAAATCAATCTAAAGTGCATTTTACTCCGGATAATTCCTTTAAGGCTAAAAGTAGCTCCTAAGTGGCAAATTTAGGAGCAACTCCTAAAAATAATGGGCGTGTCACTCCTAACTTTAGGACTCCTAATTCTTTTCACTAAATGTAATTCACAAAGCATTTTAGACTTAAAAGTAGCACCTAAGTCTGGGACAGCTTAAAAGAAGTCGAGAGGACTCCTAACTCACTAAGACCTATTCACAAACCGCTTTTTGTGGCATTTCACGCTTGCGATGTTTTGAAATCATTATATGCGGCTACAGGAGCTTCAATGTGAGGGAACAATTTAGCATTGTAGGTATAAAAGGGATGCAATAACGCAACCAACAACAACCAAAACTAGCCTACTCATTGTCAACATGTAGGCCTAAATTAAATGTAACCTTTCATTGTGAATCAAATTAAAATGTTCTCCTCTTTGCAAATGTAGGCATATGGTGACAGATTAATTTAATATTGTTGCAAAGATACTGCATCAATCCGTATGTTTCATTAGGCTACTAGGCTATTTGTTTTGCCTTACTCTTTATTCATTTAGGCTAGGCCTTTTTATTCAGTTGTTTATCATCTTTCGTCCTTGTGTAGCGCATGCATTCTCAGACCTGTCACCTGTCACTCATCATCGTAAGGGAGGTGTTTGGAATCATTCCCGCGTCACAATCATCAGCCAATCAAGGTGGTCACTTCAGTCAAGCTCGTGTATGAGTAATGATGTCATCCATAGCAACGAAGACTCACTCTTAGTTTAGGAGTTGTCATTTTCCCTTACTAAGAGTAGGTCTGAAAGGCTTTGTGAATAACTTTTAAGAGAAAACTCCTAGCTAAAATCTTTTAGTGCGATTTAGGAGTACTCCTAGTGGTAAGATAAAAGGCTTTGTGAATACGGCCCCTGATAGGCATGCATTTAGAAAATCTAACAACAGAATTACAGGTATTATAGTTGACGATTGAGATGATAGGGAGTATAATGGGGCTCCAGAGAAACCAGCACAGGCCAGTTGAGGCACCTAACAGTCTTCATTCTCATCGATTGGAATTCAATGGCTATCAATAATGCAAGGCTGTCTCTCCACAAGTGGATAACCGTGAAACCACATTAAGTCCATAATTAATTGCAGCTCTTACTGGATTACAAATTCTTATGACAAAGACAATAACATGTCCAAGGGCTTAGGTGCAAGACGAGATTTTTGCAGTAACAGTCATTCATACAGCAATTATTTTTGTCATGGCTTCATTATAAGTGGTCATCAATTATATTCTCATATTAACCTATTGTCAAAATGACTATTAGTCTAATGCTGCAATATCACCTAAACAGGAGTTTCCAAAAAGAACAGGAAAATATTCTAGAACCTGTGCTACATAGTACCTATAGTTATGTGTTATAAGGTCAAGTAAACATTCATGTTTGCTTACCCCTTTTGACATATTTTGTTCTTTTCACAAACATCACCTGTTCAAAACACACGATTAATATGAGTGAGCATTTTCTGATTATGACTAACATCTGATGAACAGACCTCCAGAAGACCCTTAGAACTTTTGAGTTTGAGCTGCACTGATGATGAAACATGGTCACAACTCTTTCTAGACTAATATGCCACAATTGATAAAATCCCTTAAATAAATCTGGGTCATGAGCATGTGTTCCTTTTGCCCTGCCACAATTTATGGGCAGAAAATTAATATTCCCGCGTTTTCTCCAGCTGCTCTATGACAGTAAATCCTTCAGGAGCATCTGGATGACGAGGGCCAGGGACCGTCCCCCTTCAACACCCTCACTCGCTGTGTGGGAATGGGACGTCCAGATCAGACGAAAGTGTATCCTGTTTGGCTCTGTGCTGGCTTCCCCTGCTGAGTTTTCCTACTTTACATCTAATTTCATAAAGGCTTTGGAAAAAATCAAAACAACAAATTGAATATGGGCCGTGTTAGAGGGCACCATTAAAAGTGTTTCAGCCTCAGTTAAGCATATTTCCTAAATGACAAGTGTTTTCGTTCGCACCTTTGCACATTCTGATGGCGAGAGTGACTCCGACATGCTCAGAGGTGGCAACTCAGTGGGCAGACAGTTACCAAATCAAATAGGCCGCTAATTAAAATCGGAACATTAAATCCGCTCCCCGTGGCAACGTTTAATTACAGACCAAAAGGAACAAAAATGTGCTTTGTGATGGGGCGTTTTTTTCTCACCGCTCTGTTAGGCACAGAGAATGTTTAAACAGCTGTGTGCATCACTGTTCTACAAATGTGATGCAAAGAAGAGAGGAAAGCACATTTGTCCTGTAGTACGACGACTTGCAGCTGAAGTGCTTTGACAACTATTTGTTGAACTACAGTAGTTGTCAAGTGGCTTAAATGTCTTGGGGAGGTAGTTAAACCAGGCAGTCCCTAATCAAGGAAAAAAAGCCATTTTGTACAAGTCAAGTGAAGAGGGCAATCTGAGTGAAATCGTTTTCTCTTTTACATATATCCAAATTGCTTAAAGCAACATTGTCTCATGTTGATAAGGCTGTCACTATTAAAAGGAGCTAGACAATCTGCTAAGAGCTTAATTGGCGATGTCAGATCCTCATAAATATTGATGGAGCCGACACACTGGCGAGCTACATTTTGACAGAGCGAAAACACATTTATGTCATGAATGTCTACCTCAATAAATTACAACTGCATATAGAGGTGACATTTCCAAGAAGGCTTATTTCACTTTGCACCCAATCCGTAACATTGCTCTATAGCAACCGCAGTAAAAACAAATAGCTCAGACGCACCCTGTACCACTTCCATGGGGGATAAGGAGGTGTCAGTGGAAGAAATAAGTCAGGCCTCCGGACACAATGCTCCAGCCATCTCCAGTGTGACAGTGTTTCCACTAAGATGTCCTAGTGAAAGCCCCTTGACGAACTGCTCAGAACAGCTGGAGGTCATTGTCATAGTTGTTATCTGGTGGATTTCCTGTCTTTAACATTCGGCATGTTTGCATCCAAAAGAATACTTGGTGAAAAAATGCGGGATAGGTCAAGATTAGTTTAGCAGCTTTCTGGTTTTGTATTCTGGAGCTTTTATCACAACATATTCAATGATATAGATCCAGAAAAAATGCATAGGGAGTATTTTAGGATGTCAACACTTAACTTACATTATAAAATATATATTTTGAAATGTTTGAAATCAGGGAATCAGCAGGATGCCACTGAAATATAAGAACAGTGAGTCCTAATATCAAATTTGGAACTAATGTTATAAGTCTTGCATATTGTCATTTCAACCAAATATGTCAAGCTCAATAAAATAACTACACTCTCACTCGTCCTGTTGAATAAGTCCAACTGTGCTCAATTTCCAGATGTCTTCCTCCTATCAAAATGTAAAATGTTTTATATGATCAATGATAAAACCTAATTATTTTGTCACCATTCTCTAAAGCATGGGGAAAATCAGGACTTAAAAGCAGTATCCATGGCAAAAAAACCCATGCCAGTTAGCTGAGTTTAGTGTTTGCCAGCCTTCTCCAGGAGGTCAGAGCAGGTCTCTTTTTTTCTTTGACCAGCACTCTAGCGTTTTCCCACCCTGGGCATGTCAAGGCCAGTGTGAGTCTGAGGCTGCTGGAGCAGGCTGCCTGGCTTGGACGGCCCACTAACATCCCAGCACCACTTCCATACGCACATCTGCTAAAACGCTGCGGCCTTGGGCCTGAGTGTGCGGAAAATCGGGGCTACGCCCTGCGCTGTATTTTACCATACTGCTCTCCGCAGGAGTGCACAGTCCCGGGTCAGCATTAAATATCCTTATGAGCACAACAGTTAAAGACCCTCATGTGATGTTGTTTCACTTCCTGAGGATGTATCACTGCCGTATGGATATCAGTGCTGTGTATGTACTGCATGCTCAGATTCAGGGCCCCGTTTCACTACTGCTATAATGCAAAGGAGCTTGGTATGATAAAAATGTTGTTTTGCTCTTTCTGAGTAATCTACAATAAAACAAATAGTAACAGTGAACAGAAGGGAAACGACGCAACAAAATGTCTCTGGACTCATTCATAGTAGCACCTGGATTGTAATTCGCCAAAAAAAAACATCTCCATGATCCGCTGATATTTTAAACAGTATAATTTTCTAGTGTGGAAAAAATGTAAACATGCTTCTCAAACATCCTACAATACACTGAAATCCATCTTGGTAAGATCAACACAGGCTGACATTTTCTGAAGGCAGGCAACAGGTCCATCCTCAAATGACACAATGGCCTGTCTTCGCCTCTACATGTACATCAGCTTTAATAGTTCACATCCTGAGGTTTACAGAGCTCCCAGCTACTCCACATGACGAACTATCTGCCTGACCTTTGGTTTGAAATCCAGCATGAGACACACCAGTCGTCCTGAGGCCATCTCAGAGACGCAGGAAGTGCGCCAGAGGCAGTGAGTCTGAGCAGCTATCTCAATGTATCATCTTGTTACATTCAAACAGAGCCAGTAGTAAAAAAAAAGTCTGGCCAGGCTTGACAATTCATTAAAGTTGTACACCTAGATGAGTCACTGGACCGAACGTCACCCTGAGCGACATCCTGCCAGGAAAGCTCCTGCCACTGGCCACCACCAGTATGGACAATTCATTATCCACGGTGTGCCACACGTGGCATGGATGGATCATTATTTGTGGTCGACGCGGCGTTTCAGTCATCTTAGTTTGTTACACTCTGACAAGAAGCCGCTGGCTATGTCTAAATTATGTCTGATGTGTCACGGATGACAACGCCTCTCAGTCTCAGATGAAACCGGCAGCAATGCTGATGAAACCAAAGAAATCTGCTAATGTGGGCATGCCTGCCCACAAAGGTTTTCATTTTTGCAAAATTACAAGGGGAAATAATATGATGCCTGAATTAATCGGCTGAAAAAAATTATCTGGAAATAAGTGCCCAAAGAAAAAAAGAGATTATTGGCTAAGATGGCATCAGTGACAATCCATCTTATATTACGGTCCACACTGAAACACTGGAGCTTGTAGAAACGTGTGTGTTTAAAACCAACTGTCCTTGTTTACCAAAACTATTTTGTTCATAGCCAGACAGTGCCATCATCGACATACTGTTGCATGGATCAGGCCTAGAGGGAGATGTGCTCTTTTGAAGTGAAATATTTATGAGAGAATAATTTTGTTGTGATCAAAAAGCACAAAGTTTCTCTGTCTCATAAATTACAAAATATC
Organism: Alosa alosa; assembly: GCF_017589495.1. Classification (NCBI taxonomy): domain Eukaryota; kingdom Metazoa; phylum Chordata; class Actinopteri; order Clupeiformes; family Clupeidae; genus Alosa; species Alosa alosa. The sequence goes on from NC_063200.1 coordinate 32,296,175, forward strand.
TGCCTTTTCCTTGCATCATTTATCCATTTGTGGTACCCCACAGGGTTGCGTTGGTGGACATTTTCAGCTGCTACTACTACAAATAACTGTAAATTGCAGAAAATATTTTATTTGAATCCAAAACAATACTGTTCCCAGATAAGAATCCAGGGGCAACCTTCTTCACAACACTTGATCACAACTATGAACAATTGATCATTTAACTGCTTTTGAAGTATTTCTATAACGTTTTTTTTCTGTTTTGCACCACAAACTTCTTCCGTTGGAAAATGTAATGGTATTTCTAACGTATTTCTAAAATACATAACAACACAACTGGAGTCTGAGTCTTTGAACTGGCAACAGAGGTCGTAATTTGTCCGCCGCTCACGGCCCTCGAACCCGCCACCTCGACACACACCGGCATGGGAGTCGAACGCTCTAACCACCGAGCTAAAAGTCCATGCTTCCAACTCAGCGGTTAGAAGCGGTCTTGGCTGTGAGGATTTACACAGGCAACTAGCACGCTAGCTCAGTTCAACTCCGTTACAGCTGCACCTCACACTCAATTAGCTACCATCAGTCTGAACTGTAATGAGTGATCCGAGGCCAGCTCTTTGTTTTGATGATGGAGGAGGCAGGCTCCTTCATGAAAGAGGTTGGGGAAAACTAACAGTCTGTCCCGGATCACAGGTCACAGCTGTCTACAGTCTAAACAGCATCAGCCTGATAACAATGACAATGGGCTCTAATTCCTAAAGCTACTGGAGTTACGTTTCCAGGGACTGATGTTATGAAACGATAAGTACGCCTGTCATATTATCTGCTTTATCTTAGATCACTAATAATGATCTCAGTAGTGAATACTGCTTCAATATGAAAACTAAAATCAGCGGTGCTGTGCATGCTATCAGGGGAAAAAAAATATGATTAGAATGAGTCCAACACTTTTTCCATGATCTCGTAATAAACCGTACAAAGTGTTGTTGAGTCTTTAAATACTTAGCAAATGAGGTGACTGTCAGATTTGGCTGAGTTTTCAGAATAGTAAAATATGTGTGTCTGATTGGTGCTTCCTCTCTCTAGCATGTGTCTAAACACCGCTGGCAGCTTGAGGTGTCTTGGTGCTTTTTATCATTAAAAAAAATCATTCCGCCATGCAAACCGTTTAGACTGAATCCATTTACACCAACGTGCAGCAGACGTCCTGCTGGGGAACGAGACAAAAAGAAAGCACACAAAATGCCTATTTCTTGCTGACTTCCTGCTCCAAACCATGCTGCTTTTTATAGAAGAGAAGCTTCACTGATGCCTATCCAACCATGATGTCAGCCATTCTGCGTGTTTGGCCCTGTCTGTCTGCATCTGGGAATGCTTGCTGACAAAGACTGGAAACATGAATGCTGTCTCTGTCCCTACTGCAGCATTAACCCTTTATGTTGAACAGGGAGGTAACACTTAAAGGAGAATTCCGGCGATTCTTCACATAGATCTGTTTTTCGAGGTCATCGAGTACTGTCGGTACTGAAAAAAATTAAAGAAATCGGTTCTAGTTCATGTTCATGCCCCCAGAGTGTAGCACTGTAGCTGCCTGGTAGCTCTAGCTGTTGGATGGAGAAAATCGAGCTAGGTAGAACCGATTGTTTTTGAGGGTTTTTTTGTACCGACAGTACTCGGTGACCTTGAGAAACAGAGATCTGTGTGAAAAATCGCTGGAATTCTCCTTTAACATTTGTTCTTCACTCTCATCTGTATGTGCATGTATAAGTATAAGTATATATACTCTTTTGATCCCGTGAGGGAAATTTGGTCTCTGCATTTATCCCAATCCGTGAATTAGTGAAACACACACAGCACACAGTGTACACACAGTGAGGTGAAGCACACACTAATCCCAGCGCAGTGAGCTGCCTGCATCAACAGCAGCGCTCGGGGAGCAGTGAGGGGTTAGGTGCCTTGCTCAACCCTCCGGTTACAGGTCCGAAGTGCTAACCAGTAGGCCACGGCTGCCCCCAGGGATGTGCACCGTTCCTGGAGTCACTGCAATACCGGGTCGATGCGTGGAGCGGACGGAGCAAGCCCCTCTTCCGTCTCCCTGTTCCAAAAATCAGATTAATATATGGTCCTCGGGTAGAGGACGTATCAGATATTAAACTGATAAGAACAGATACTACACTTGATCTTAGCCAAAAGGCCGAGAAGCGATGTGTGCTCAGGTCCAGCTCAAGTCATTTAGCTTAACGTCTATCCTTTGACCTCGGACACTCAAACTGTCTTTCACCTTTCACCTCTATCATGGAGGCAACTTTGATCCCCTCAATCTTTGTGGAGGCCATTTTACTGACAATTGCAAAGGACAGCTACAGGAAATATCACCTTGTATTGTAGTCCAATGGGGATGGCAGTTATTCCAATAAGACATTGTCCAGGCCAGTGGCATCTGTTATGTATTTTTATTTACATGAGGTGTAACTGAAAGTGCTTTTTCAGACTAATAATAATGGGAGAATGAGAGAATTTCACATTGTGCCTACTTTGGCACATGTTGGCTACAGTACATCACTACATCTTGGCAGAGGCAAAACCCACTCACCTAAACATGTCTTAAAACTCTCTCATTCCCATAAAGTCCTGAGCCAACTTGTTCACAGATGTGTCCAGAAATGTCATATTTCTCTTTCACCACATCATAATAAAGTTTTTGAATGACGCAGAGTTGAATTGCAGCCAGAAGATTAAAAATGTATTATTTCAGGAATGTAGAGTAGAAATAATGACATAAATTCTGAGAACAGGATGAGCTTTACAACCTGGTCCTCTGAAGGAAACTGTCTCAGGTAATGTTTTAAGCTGATAGCATTAGGCTACATAAAAAGCTGGGGTACAAGAGAGTCATTGTATCCTGGAAAATGTCCAGTCACCTGGAACCACTCCCACTTCTTGGACCGTTCCCTCACGTCACCCACCACGTCCAGAGACAGTCGTAGCAACAGGGGCCAAAAAGAATGTCTGGGGTCGCTAAGGTTGTGGTTGCCATGCAGGTTTAATGGATCTTTTGGATCCTCTTAGCAGGATGGCATTCTGCCCATGACTTTGTGGAAGGGCTGAATATCTTACATTATTTTATTATGTTGACACAGACACATACAATTAAGCCAGAAGCCATTCTTGAGATTTGGTTTATGTGTTGTGTATAAAAACGGAAACAAAGTAATTGACATGTATTACTTAGAGTTATTTGCAGAGGACAACAGGCTAAACAAGATTTCTTTGTAAGAACTTCAATTGCCAAGGCAGCTTTCCTCTTCCCCACTGTGTTTAGTCTGTTACTCATACTGTCCAAAATCATTATTGATTTCGAAAGTCCTCCACAACACCACTCCAATATCAAACACAACGTGCAAACTGCCATACAGAGATAGCCTAGGTCATGATTATGTTTGCATGATCAATCTGCATCTGATTCATAGTTCAACTTCATGTTTCATGTAGTTTAATTGTAAAGTTCTAGATGTTTGGTGTTAGGCTTTAACATTTTGATCTGAAACTGTTTGAACAAAAACAAAAAACTCTTTGCCAACCGAATTTGCACAAAAGGAAACAATCAAGTCACTGCAGGTTACAGTAGGTGGGAAATATTTGCTGACAAACACACGTGGCACGTCTAATAAAACAGAACTCTATCCAAAACCAGCCAAAACAAAGTTGGTGTTTCTATAGCAACAGCTCCATCCTCAACTGAACTGTGCTCCTGTGGGCTGATGAACATTGCTGAGCATCTTACTCACAGTTTATTCTGCAGGCATGCCTCATAACGAGGGATGGAGTAAATGCGTCGGCGTGGTAATTCTGGAAAGTTCTCTAATCTCAAAGCCCCAGCACCCAGAAGTAGAGATACATTTTTGGATTTTTCTCTTTTGTACTGTATTGCAGGCATGTGTTTGCACTAATTTGGTACACTGTCAAAGGACCATGAGGGATACATTTATCATGTAAATGGTATGGCATTGATGAATGGTCATGAATTAAATACATGAAACTTTTCAACATTTTCCTACAGTGCTAGACGTATTATGTTCTAATTTCATTTAATTTAACACTAAAATGAATTAAACTTATAACAGAACTGAAATGTCCTGAAGATCAGAGTGGAAGTAATTACTGAATTGTTACACGACAAAACTGTAATTACTTTCCTCAGTAGTTGGTAAATGTCTTGCTGCTACCATCATAATATAGCTATTAGTATAGATTAATTTGATATAAGAAAATAAAAAGCTGCTTCTCTGGTAAATATATAGACATACTACAGTATATATTCTGTTTATCATTCTGGTTTTAACATGAACTGTAGCATATTATAATCTTAATAAACCAGGATATAATGCAAATACTCTCCACAGCAGCTTCCCTAAGCAGCATAAACACCCTACACTCTGCAGTTTCAGCACTGACTCTGTAGAGACACGCAAGCACTATGACAACAGACAAAAAAAAGACAACAGACTCACAACCAACTCAAGCTAAGATGTTTCCACAGCTAAGCTCAAGCTAAGATGTTTACAGCATCACATAGGTATCCATTCAAATTACAGCCACTTAAATCACACCGGTGAATAAGTGTTTACCATTATGAAAGCATAGATACTGTAACTTACAGTTCCATTGTATCCACTCCAGCCTACATGGCATCCGATCCCATTGTAACAGCTGATGCAGGGACTGTCGAGGAGAACAGCGAAAGAACTGTCTTCAATCCAAATCTGGCTGACCAAAAAATAAACTAAAAAAAAACACTGTCAGAGCACATCAGGGCTAAATTGATGATCATATGACCCTGTTACCCTGCTCCCCCCTCCCAGAGCCAGACAGCTATACTGTAATCCTGTAGTGAACTGTAGGATGTGGGTAGGTCAATGCCAATTTGTGACATTCCAGCTGCAGTTTGATTGAAGCAGATTCAATCAATAAGATTGTTAGTGATCAGCCACATGAAATAGGTCACAGGAAGTAAACCCTTAATGTTGGTGCTGGTTAATCATTTGGATATTACACTAAACAGATTTATTAAACATTGAGGGGTTTTTTTACATTGCCAGAGTAGGCCTACCAAAACGTTATTGTGTTGTGTAATTTCTATGTCAAATATACATAGCTATATTTTTTTTTCTTACCAGTTCATAAAGAACCATGGCATTGCAAGTAATATATAGCCTATAGAAACAATAATAGTTTGTTGTTTTTTAGTATGGCAATAACAGTGTGTTATTGAGTGTGATACAACTGCAACAGTAAACACAGTGACCAGCTCCTTTAAGAAACAAAATATGGTATATCTCTGTCATCTTTTGTTTACATCTTTTAATATTTTTAGAGAGAGATCCAACCCAAATGGAATAGCACATTATCTTCCTACTGTATCTTTGAAATCTATCTTCAAATCAGATGTTATTTTTCATATGTTCAAGTGAAAACGAACTTAAATAAGTCAGTTTAATGGCAATGTATTATTATACATCAAGGTTTCACATGTTGATGGATTATCTGTTTCTCTTACCTGGTTTGATCCAGTTCGTCATGACCATAGGTCAGAGGTCAGGAGCACACATCAGGAGAGAGGGGGAAAAATGAAATACTGGAAGGTTAGCTGCTAGCAGGAGAAATAATGGAATCTTGTCCTGTTAGTTTGGTAAGGAGAAAACCGTGTTACCCGAACATTACTGTTCAAACGTAAAGGTAATTCATACTGTACAAGAAAAACCAAGACTATCTCTTCTCTTAGTAACTTAGTGAGGAGTTAAGCAGTTGTTGTTGGACGTTAGCAGCTCGCTAAGAGTTATCTAGTGGCTGTTCAGAACGAATTAACTGACGTTGCTCTCTATAAAACGTCAAAGAACAGAGACACTGATAAATAAAAATAGACGACGGTATCACAACAATTAAATCAACTGACCGTAGAGTCGTAGATTAGTGGAGTTGATGCAGTGATTGCAGACTCACCACATTGACGCGGCCATTCCCGTTGGATGAGGTAGGCTAAGCTATTTTACCTTCCACTTTAGCAAAAATGCCATGCCATTTAAAAAACAATTCTGAATAAGGGTTCAGATGCAAAACACTGTAAGCCAATTTGTAATGAATGTACAGAAATATATTGATATCAGTATTTTAAAATGTAACAGCACTGTTGTTGGTTTGTTGATTTATTTTATTTTAAGGTGCTTTAAGCGATATCACGCGTTTTTTAGGCTAAAACATTTTATCTCACTTACAGCAAATATCACCTTACCTAGCCTACTCTGTAGCTGCCTGTGTCCTGAGTAGGCTACCGTTAAAAAACCGCAATCTCTGTGGACGGCTCCAAAAACGGCAACAAAAACAACCTGGGCAAATCTAGCCCATAAAAACATAACAAACTGTTCCATCAAATCACAGACAAGATGCGCGAGGAGAGTTTAGGAGAGTTTCAATTTCATGGGAGGGAGGGAGGGGAGGAAGTAGCGAGCTAGCTTTCTGTTTTGTTTGAAAGTCAACAGAAGTGACCTTACCCAGCATCGCTTAGAGTAACCTACAGTACCTTTAAAAACCACACCACAATTTGATAGAAATGACTGGGAATTGACTGTAAAGACAACATGATTTTTGCATATTTGTGAAAGTGGACTTTCCATCTGAACCCTTCTCTACTGAATGTACAGAATGGTTAACTTGTGATCACTTAGTAAGGCCTAGCTAAGAAGCTGTAACATCCCCTCATACATATTTCGTTTTAATATTTGTTTTCAAAGGCTGTGTAGTATAATCTGAAATGTAATGTTTTAACATCTAAGCCTACATGATAATGCTCAAAACAGTCTAAGCCCTCGGCCTTAATAGTTTCGAAGGAGTCTGATGTTTTTGTATGAGCCTGGCTACATCAAGGACATGAATCTCCTGACCTAGATAAACTCAATTGGAGTCTGAATTTTATGCAGATAGATTACTTAAAAGCAGGAATCCTTACTATTGCTATTATGCACATTTTCTGGTAACATGAAGCCCAATGTGTTCATCACGTCTAGACCCAAATTAGTTTGAGTGTACAGGTAGGAAAGACCTCAGTAAAGAGGCATTCATCTTAAACAAATAAAAAATATGAATATATTCATGCAACATTCTGCTAGCACTGGTGTTAAAATATGGGCATTATATTAGCCAATATGAATATTAAAAAGTGTTCATGGACATCTGCACATAATCATCAGAAACAGAAGAAGGGTTTATTTAAAGGCAGTAGCATCAGTGATGAAAAGCCACCCAGGGAAAGAAAAACAGTTTGTTGATTTATGACAAAGCAAAGGAAGAGATTTAACCAAAGATTTCCCTTTTAGAGAATCACTGAATCATTTATCTTTGTGTCTGTTTCCTTGATCATGGCCCTCAATCAAAGAAACTTGCAGTATAACCGAGAGACACAAAAAGGGAAAACTGGTTTGTCATCAAGAACCGGTGTCCTAGATATTACACCCTAGAGGGGCATAGGCTGTGATTGCACATGTCAGACGAGACTCAAGGGGCTCTTCTATCAATTCACGTCTATTCTTCCAAATGCCAATTTTTGCCCTTAAATGTCCCTGTGCTAAAAAGCCTTTCAAACCACAGAATCGTATTGAAATTACCATGAATTGTCACCAATTTATGATGTGCCATTATATTCACATTAGTTTTTGTAACCATGTCATCGCTTCAAAGGCATTAAAATGAAATAATTACCACTTGTGGATAGGGGAAACAGGAGGCAGTATCAATCAGAAATGGCTGTCTGAACCAAGATAAAAATCTGTCAGACCATTATTTGGCTTTGTCGGTCCAAACACCATGACAAATGGTTCCCAAGGGAAACCATGAATATTTATCTCACTGCATTTCCTGCATATTTAAATATTTGGTTACTATGGAGATACTTCACACACCATCTTGTCCAGGGGGGCATTAGGTCAGAGGAAGAGCAATGGAAGAATTCAGGAACACATTCTTGGCTACAGTTAGTACAGACTGACACATGGAGCAAAACAATAATGTCAAAGGATGAGTGCCCAGAATGTAAGAGTAGCAAGGTCATGGCTCAATTCCCACCATAAATAAATAGAAAACTGACACCTGTAACTAGTTCTGTTGATGCAAAGCACCATTTAAGACCATAGACTCTTATCCTTAGAATTTTCACAAACCTCTGCTTGACTTATATTAAAGAGCTGTTCTCAATCACTTTTCATTGGTGCTTCAACAGAGCACAGCACTCTGGTAAAATCTGGTGTCTTTTTTTATCAAAATTAGAAATGTAAAGTAGAAAACATGAGCCACACCGGACATGCCTGTATACTGGGGCTGAAATTCTAATTTCTGAAACTCTCATGAGATGGGAATATTGAGGGATCATGCGTCTACGAAGTGCAAAATTTCCTTGCTGAATATAATCTTATGATTTGACTAATTGGCAGGGAAGTGGTGTCATTAGGAACATTTGGAACATTGATGATACTGAATTGTGTCCCGTGAAAGCTTTAGAGGATAGACCAATCAGAGTGCAGGCCACAAAAAAGCCGGGCAAGAAACATGGTCACCCTGTACTCTTGAATGCTCTCTGAGAAATCCGGCCCTCATTTGTGGATACATGCCTGCAAGGGAGACGCTGTAATGTCTGAATATCTTGTCTAGTTGCAAATGAAGGAAAACAAATCTGCCTCCCATTTTAATTAATTGCAGCACCGATATTAGATGGCTCTGACATCATTACTGCTCAAGGATAAAGAGTTGATTGTTTACTGGAGTGGTTCACCACAATAAATGGAATGAAAGACTAGAAGAGATCGTATCATGTAAAGCACATGTCAGTTGCACCCCACAGTAACTGCAAAGCCAAAGGAAGGATTGCAGCTATTTTTCTTGGTATCAATTTGATCTCCCTCTCAACTTGACAAGTATCCAGGGGTCCTGGACTCATATGAAATATTCAGATTTCCAGTTGTCAGAGGATGTCATGGCCGGCTAATGAGTTTTCTGACATCTGTGGAAATACGACAGTGGAGATATGCTGCAGCTTCTGCAGGAAGTCCAACTGGAATGCACTCTTCATGGCATTCTTTTTCACCTCTGTGCTTCTTGTAATTTTAATGGACAGCATACTCTGCAACTGTATATCTCTTTCACATCACCGCAAGGGCCTTCAACTCCAATCTCCAACCTTTATCAGACTTGGCCGCGTGTCCCGTGCAATGGTAATCTTATTATCCTTTACATAAGTATATTTGCTCTGTTATCTAAATCAAAGTAAAGCTTAAGAAGGAAGCGGAATCATCCCTGGGGCAATCTTTGACACACTCAGTTCCTGTCAGATTCTCGTTCAACACAGCTCCGCAAGGCCGAGGTCACTCGTAAAAGACAGTCTACCGGATGCTTCCCTCTGTCATAGGAAAGCAATAAATGTTTTATGTCACGCAACGGAAAAGTATAGATTTTCTGGTATCGTTGGGACATAAGATACAAGAGATAATTTTGTTATTGCTCGTTCTGCTCAAAAATGCAGAAAAATCATTGTCATTGGAGTTCAAATAGACTCACATGTTCTTACAGATATAGTCAGCATCTAGTACATCTTGTCACATGGATCTGTGGTTAAACACATTTATAAGTGTGTATATATATACTCTTTTGATCCTGTGAGGGAAATTTGGTCTCTGCATTTAACCCAATCCGTGAATTAGTGAAACACACTCAGCACACAGTGAACACACAGTGAGGTGAAGCACACACTAATCCCGGCGCAGTGAGCTGCCTGCTACAACAGCGGCGCTCGGGGAGCAGTGAGGGGTTAGGTGCCTTGCTCAAGGGCACTTCAGCTGTGGCCCACTGGTCGGGGCTCGAACCGGCAACCCTCCGGTTACAAGTCCAGAGTGCTAACCAGTAGGCCACGGCTGCCCCTTTCACTTAAGGTTGTATTCATCTACCTTCGGCCTTGTGCCTTCAACCACAGCATACAGGTGTAGAGCTCTAGATGTATGCTACCATAAATGAAATATAATCTTGCTAACTTCAGATAATATTTTTAAAGGTTTAGATTTGACAGAGCACCTTGAATTCACTATGTGGATTAAACATGATCTCTCCCTGCTAAATCAATCCCCATAAATTGCCTGAAGTTACATCAAGGAGAATATGCAATGTGCTGCTCTTTGAAAAATCTCCTAGTTTTTGTGCTAAACTCCCACCTTTGCATTCTCTTCCTGTTAAATGCATACCCTTCGATACATTTAAGATGTATCAGTGCAGAAATCAGCTTTTTTCCTCCTGACAAGAATCAAAGGTAAAACTTGCCCTGCCCTGAGTTCTACCCCTGTAGTTAAAGTGAGGGAAAGGCTCTTGCCCAACAGAAATGTGTGAAACATGTTGAAGTGATTTTACTTTAGGCCTTTGAGCCTCTTTTGGAGCCTTAGTCCTGTGCACCTGTGTTACTTGTTTCTGTGAACACACAAAAGACCAACAGACAGTCAAGCTTTGAACAATATCTCAGGGGAAAAAAACCTGAGGACAGAGGATTCTCAGAAAAATGTTTGATAATCCTGAGGATTGCAGTACTGTCAAACAGCCGAAAGAAAGGGCTAGACTTCCGCAGCTTTGAATAGCAAAGCACAAGGTGGATTACAACAGCATGAGGGTGAAAGGGCTGACGACATTTGTGTAAAGTTTTGCAGCTGTGTGTGTATAATTGCATGAGGAAGAGCAGAGGAGAGAGTGTGGGGAAACAAGTTGAGGAGACACCAATTTATGGTTTAGTTTTTTGTGAACAGAAATTCAGACACATTTTGAATCGGTCCCTGTGGAAATGGACAGGTTTTCTAATGTCAAACTGAGATTATCTTTGTCAAAATATATCATGGTGCTGTCTGAAATGGAGGATAATACATTACCATTAAAGCACTCAACAATTTCAATTAAACTGGACAAAGGGAGCATATTAGGAATTTACCCCAGACCTGATAAAGGGAATAAATTGGGAATTTATAGGAATTGTTTTGTAATTCATCTGTTTTGTTTTTACTGTGGTTTTGGTCCTGATTGTTTTTAGATGATGGCCGTCTTGTCATTTGAAAATCACCCTGTTGTTGTGAATGGTATCTTGGATAGAATTGCTTAAACTAAGCATTGCTGGTTTTCCCAATTGGTTCACCCAATTGCTGATAGTGTTTCCTCCAATTAGCAAACCCAAGAAAGATGTATTAATTGGTACAGTGGTCTGTGCATGTGCATGTGTGTTACTGTATTGTGTGTTTTACAGGTCTATTAGGGATATCTGTAAGCAGTGGAGAATGTGACGGCAAGAAAGAAAGTGTGTCCATATTCACCCATTCTTTGCTGAACTACAGTAGCCTAGACTCCAATAGCCTACTCTGATGTTGGCCGCAATTTGTTGTGGTAAACGGTTCGCGAGAAAAGTAACTTTAATTTATCAGGTTACATTCTGCGCCCATCTCCCTACCCATTCATCTCGGTGGAATACTTCACGAATTTTTCCCGAACACATGACAAACCATATATTAGAAGAAACAGCAGACCGTACCGATTACAAAGGTGTAAAGCATTCCCCTGTACAGTTATAGTCATTCCAGAGTAATCCGGTTTTACATTTGCAGCAATGTCTAAATGTATGTCTCCAACTTTGGGCTTCAGGTTTCACAGTGTGTTTAAATTATCCAATACATGATTTCATAACAGGCCAAATACAAAATAAATGTTACAAATATCGCCTAGATATCTGTAAATATTAAAATCAGCTGACTAAGAGTTTGTCAAAGTAGCCTTAATGATCACAAAATGCTAAGCATGCATGTAGACTATTTGAGTTTCTTAAAGCTGAACTGTGCTTTAATTGTTCAATACATGATTTCATAACAGGCCACATAGAAAATAAATGTTAAATAGCCTAGATATCTGTAAATATTAAAATCAGGGCTATGATTAACAGTTCTATGTAATATGTCATGCTTGCTATTAGATACGGGTTTTAAGGTGAAAAGTAAGGCATTTGTAGTTGAAACTGAGCGGTGGTGGGGGGGGTGTATTCATTTTGCCCACCCCAAATTTCTATTTGCCCCCCCAATCTGAGCAGCCTAGATCCGGGCCTGATAGTTACCATCAGATATGCTGATTTAAAAAAAAAATGTAGCCAGTGAAACACCTTCTGAAGGTTGACCTCAAAGTTAAAATGTTTTGAGTCACTCAAACAAGTGTAGAGATTAACATTGTTATTGTAAACATGCTGACAGGGTTTCAAGAAGCGGCCCTTATACGTACAGTCTTAAAACAAAGTACAGGCGTCACGGCTGGCCTTGTGAGTAGGAAATAAGTTTGACAACAGAAAATCACCACACTGCTCAGACACATGCTACTGCAGCTTACTCAGTAAGTATCGTTTAGCAACTGCATTTGATAAAACACCTACATAGCTACCTGTCATCCCTTCACTTACCATAATTTCACATGATGGTAATTCATCACTGCTCTATAAGTCCGACCCATGATATGTTTCACTGCAGTCTGTTTAGCTTTCCACATAAAAAGGTCTTGGCTTGTGTCCATAAAGGAAGGAGTTTAGAGATTTTGGCTGTGTGTGAAGGGATCTAAAGACCTCACCCACACATGGATACCAGCCCATGTGAAGAGTCCACATAACACATGATGAGTAGGGTTTTGCCTTTAGCAATACCCAGGGGTTAAAGTGGGCTTGAGCGGTCCAGAGCTACGTTCCAGCACCTCAGATAAAGTAGTAAATAAATAGATTAATTCATACCAACGATGCACACAGTCTGTCTACACCATATTGCTAGATTCCAGACAATCCCACCTACACAGATATTAATATATATTTATACTGGCATGCTTCGTAGTGACATTAATGCACAAATATGAATGGAAAAAAATCATGAGATGCAAATATATACAGTAGGCTGACATAATACATATGCAAATATTATCACATCATACCTTCCCAGATATGGGATATTCACTGTCATGAAAAAGGAAGATATAGCATTTAGATGGCCATTACAATGACCAAGATAACTAGCTTATCTTAGATTAACTACAGTAGCTGAACAACATAGGTGACCACTTTTGCATAATTTCATGGAGTAATGTACACTATTTTTGACCATTGCTGAACTGTGAAATTCAGCAATTATGCTTTGTAGTTGTGACTTATTGCAGTATCATCATAACTATTCCACCTGTGTGTGCATGGTTAAAATTCTGAAGTGCAAAATAGTTTAGGCTACAGCACATATATTTCCATCAATAGATAAAAAAAAATAAGCAAGTCTAACCTCTGAATTTCACCAGATTGATGCATTTACAGTAAACATTAAAATATACACATTTTCTTACGGGGGATACCCCCCTATGGGGGCTTGTAAACATGCCAGTGCACCAATTGCGAATATTAAGAATGACTGACAACATTTAGGCTACAGGAAACAGGATTTTAAAGATCAGTGCCTACTTTATTTTCAGTCTGTTTTATTTTCCTACATTTTGTTAATGTAAAATAATATAATACATTGCCATATTTGCATTTAGCCTGTATATCAAGTATCCTGCCAAATGTAGGCTAATTTGTTTATTTGTGAATCCATCTGTAGCTAATCCAAATATGCCCATGGTGACTGCATACTGCCTAATACTACTACTAAAACAGTCCATTTTCTCTTCCACAAAACCCAACATAGGCTAATCAAGGATATATGTTTTATACTTTTAGTTTTTATTTGAAATATCTGCATTGATGGGGGCAGTAGGCAAACTTTCGTAAACTTTCGTTTTGCACTTACACACACTCGGTGTAAACAAACAAGCATGCGTGGAAGCCTGGAGTTGTCAGGAGCGTTCTAACTTTGAATATAATGGGAGTATTACGGGAGGCTACTTTTGTGCCGGTTCGCTACAGCTATATTTTGCATATTGCAGCCAATACGTCAACTGGGCTTAAAGGCATGTTAGGTTACCTTTCCTTCTCTCACTGCATTCTCAGAATCTCATCCTGTTCCTCCTATATCCAATGAATTCGGTGGATAGAAGAACTAATTTCTTCAATCTTTGCATCTTGGCTGGCTAGTCTAACTTTCCGCTTTTTTCGCGACTCTTGGATTTGATAGAGTTTGACTACTAGCGAGTCTGGCATGAAACTGCTAACGTTGATGGGAGGTGTAGTTTTTATGCTGCATTCGCGACGTGATTCTATGGTCTGCACCAGTAATGTTTCTCGATGTTGCGGTGTATTTTGTAGACAAACATTGACATGGTTTGAAGTTATTCGCACCAGTGGGCCTAAATATTTTTTTGCACTCGCACAGCATTATTTTTACTCGCATGTGCGAGTGAAATGGGCGCACTGTAGAGCCCTGCCTCAACATCCTGCTACTACTCGACCTCAGCACAGCCTTCGACACGGTCAACCACACCATCCTCCTGGCAAGGCTGCGCCAGCTGGGTGTTGAGTGCACTGCACTCGATTGGCTCACTTCCTACCTCACAAACAGGCAACAGTTTGTCTCCCTCGCTGGCCACTCTTCCACCCTCTCTCCTGTTACGCAGGGGGTCCCCCAGGGTTCAGTCCTCGGTCCCCTGCTCTTCATCTGCTACCTTTTCCCCCTTGGTCACATCATCCGCAAACTCAACCTTGACTTCCACTGCTATGCCGACGACACCCAGATTTACATCAGCACCACATCCACCCATAACCCTCCCCTCAGCCACATTGAAACCTGCATCTCCACAATAAAATCGTGGCTGACCCACAACTTCTTCCAACTCAACAGTGACAAAACTGAACTCCTCCTCATAGGCACCAAATCCACCCTCAATAAAACTGGTCCCATCTCACTCACCATCGGCACCTCGACCATCACTCCCTCCCGCCTGGCACGCAACCTTGGCATCACCCTGGACCCCACCCTCTCCTTTGATCCCCATGTCAGCTCCATCATCAAGACCTCATACTTTCACCTCCGCCGCATCGCCAAGATCCGACACTGCCTTACCCCCTCTGCTGCCGAATCCCTCATCCATGCCTTCATCTCCTCACGTCTGGACTATTGCAACTCCATCCTCTCTGGCATCACCTCTCACTCCCTCCATAGACTCCAAATGTTTCAAAACTCTGCTGCTCACCTCCTCACCTACACCCGGTCCCGTGAACACATCACTCCTGTCCTCTGCACTCTCCACTGGCTCCCCATCAAACAATGCATCACCTTCAAAATACTCCTCCTGACCTTTAAAGCTCTCCATCACCTTCTCACAAGCCTACGACCTCCCCTACCCATAACCATCCCCACCCTTGCCCTCTCCCCTCCTCATACCCCGTTACCCCCTCCCCCTACCCCGCCACCCTCCCCCGCAACTCTACCCCCACTGTGACTGTTATTGCTCCTGTCTTGTCTTGGATGTCTGTACTATTATTACTCATTCCTCATTCCACTATTGCTCTTGTCTTCGATGTTTGTACCATTATGATTTACTTTTTTTATTCCTCAATTCACTGCTGCTCTTGTGTCTGTATGTATTTATATGCATGTATGTATGTATGTGTGTGCGTGTGTACTGTATGTGTGTATGTATGTATGTACTGTATGTTGTCCTTTGTTTCTCTGTTTCCCCATTCTGTAAGCGACTTTGGGTCTCTGAAAAGCACTATACAAATAAAATGAATTATTACATTTGGGCAGTTATCTTAGCAAAGTTAGAGACAGAATCTATGCTTGCTTTTTGGAGCAAGAGTCTGAATGATAAACTGAAAATACCGCAGAATGTTCACCTTTCACTGACCATACAGTGCCCATTGTTTTTGGTTAATGGTCAAAGTTAATTATAAATAGGAATGGATTTAGTATGAGCGTAAGATGGTAGGGTTAGAACAAGGTTTGGAGTCTGTTGATGACAAAAACAGAGCAGAGGCAGTATTGATTGACAGCCATAAGACAGTTGTGTTGGAAATGCCTGCTACTGTACATATAGACGCCTATAGAGGCTACAAGACTAAAGTGTTCTGTGATGTGGATTAATCTGGCACCAGATAGTTAGGCTTTGATTAGTGCAATCTAAATGATAGACAGTGATCACAGTGTAATGACTGCAATGGACACTGCATTGGAGTCTGCTCATACGAGACGTGACTGTGTGTCCTGTATTTTTAATTGTGTATTGACCAGACCCTTAGGGAATGGCCCAATTTTGCTCTGCGCTTCAGTCATGGCGAGAAACCACTGACACACACATGCAGCAGGGACAGCAGACTGATGTTAACCAGAGATCTGTGTCTTGACCTTAGACTAATGGGACCTGACATCAGCTTCCTAATTGAGATGGATTCAAGACACATTTTCTTTCATCATTGAGCTCCGATCAGACTCAAGCCGAAAATAAGACTAACCAAGCATTTAACCAAAACCCCCAGATTTTCTCTTTCACTCTTGCTTGTGAGATGTTTGCAACTATGTTACTATAGGGAATACACATAACCACACAGTTTCTAGCACGTATACAGTGTGTAGTACAATGTATGAACTTGAAAGCTGATTGCTTGCTACAGCCAATTTCAAGTGAAGTAGCATAGCTGAATGAGCAGTTTGAAATATTTGTTATAATTTGTCAAAAAATCTGTCATGTTTTTCCCTATACAAGGTTGTATAGCTGTACACAGTAATTCGTTTTTGAAAAAAACAAACAGGAGTAGGACAGTACAACGGACATCACATTAATACCTGCCCTATCAACTGGATTAATTTGTCAGCACTCCCAGAATGACTCATGACATACGAGTAATGAGATGATGCCCACTAAATCAATCTACCAAGAGTTTGCGTGCAAGTAAAACCTGAAAAATGTAAAAGTAAAGAAAATGTTCTGCTCTGATTGCATCCTGTTTGGATCCTGTTAGTAGATCCATAGTAGTGTAGTAATACAGTAGTAGACATCCATTCATTCATGCATACTGTATGTGGCGTCAACACATACAGATCATCAAGAATAAATTATACACACAAATATATCAGAAAACAAAAATGTCAGCCTCAGGAGCCAGTTCAATGCCAGCAGAAATGCTAAAGTAAGTTACTGACATTCAAAACACATATTGATCCACATATACAGAGAAATGGCAATGATATAAAATGATAGATAATAATACAGTAGATGACATACTGAGTGCTGCCCTCTACTACTGAAGGTCAGGGGGCATGTCCAGTCATTAAAGCCTGACCTTTTTTCAGACTCCTTCCTATCTGAAATTATGTGAATCCAAATAGTGATGGGTAAGAATCCACTTGCATTATTCTTGGAGGCCTGTCAGTTCAAGGGCCTTGTCGACTGTAGACACATTTACTCTTGCATTTCATTTAAACTGTCAAATCCCGACTCAGACCATTGAGTAGGGGAAGGGGATAAACAACAAATATTTGTGTGACCTTATTGTAAATCAAAACTATAAAAACCGTGTGCATAGTGTATTTATATCAATATGTGTATTTTAACATTTGTACTTCAGAAATGCAGTCTTTAAATTTCAAGAAACAATGTGCCTGCTCAATTACTTTTTGGGACGTCTCTCAGATGTTAGTATTCACTGAGGTCTCAGCATTGAACCTTTGTTTGAACCTGCTCTAGGCTGAACTCACTGTTCTCACAAACCCATAATAACCGTATTTTACTATTTAATTTCGTTTAAATTATTTTCCAAATATAGAGAGACAAGTGTAATTGTAACACACAACATTTGGTAACACATGCCCTCAGAAAGTAATGATGACATTAAAAGCAGTGTAATACTGCAATGATCCAAAATCCTAACCCTTACACTAACTCAAACATATCCAAACATTTAGTGTTCTGTTATTAATTGTGATTGTTAAACTGTTCTAGATTTTTACACTTATTAGTTATGATAGCATGGGCACTCTAAAAGAAAGTCAGATACAGTTTAAAGCTTAATAAAATAGCACACTTATAGTAGTTACAGTATAGTAGCTAGTAGAACGCTCCATTGACTTGAATGGAATTTCCCAACGTTCTACCGATAAATTATAAATCCATGTAATTACCGCTGAAAACGTATAATGACCAAATTAATGAACAAATAAATATGAAAAGACATATCATCTTAAGTTTATTTTTCTTGTGTTGGCAATTAGCCGGATAATAAGTGGGATAATGTATACAACGCCGGTCATTATTGGGAAAAATAGATGTACCGCAGAGTGGTACAAAATATGACCGCCGCCCAGTCCGGCACATTTTTCCACAAAAATAAGTCACACTTGGCAAATTGTGTTCATTTCCTACTTTGTTCTTGCTTAGCTTCAGTAATTCAGCAAAGTCAGTGTATCTGCTGGTCTGGCTGCTGGCTAAAAACAAAAGGTGAAAGGCATATGATTCTAACTGTCTCACTGAATTGCATTATGAACATTCAATTCTCCCTGGTATTTGCTAGACAACAAGTACCAAAAAAAAATTAGTTCATAGATTTCACATGTAAAATACATTTTATACAATCCCACCCCCATCTTGCCTGTTCATAATTTTGAGAAATTGTTGAATTGTGTGCATTTGTGCATGTTTATGTGTGTGTGTGTGTGTGTGTGTGCATGCATGCGTGCATGTGCTTGTGGATGTGCCTGTGTGTGCGCATGTGCATGCATGCATACATATATCTACTGTGTGTTTATGTGGCATACGTATGATTACTGTAATGTATGTGTGTGGGGGCAGCCGTGGCCTACTGGTTAGTGCTTCGGACTTGTGACCGGAGGGTTGCCGGTTCGAACCCCGACCAGTAGGCACGGCTGAAGGAGGGTGTCATAATGATTTCGTGCAGTTTTGACCATGTCAGCCAGAGATATTGTGATTAAAACAACTAATTTTTTGCTTTTTAATTTTTAACTAGGTGGCACTATACATGAAATAAGTGGAAATGGGATGGGTTGACATGGCTCCTTAAGACCAACATACAAAAAAAAGGTGGTCCTCCTAGGCCCTACGGTTCTCGAGATATTCACAGAAAACTGTCTCCGGCCACCTACAGGCCAGTTGGGGTACAGTAACATAAATTAATTTATTGTGTGGTCCCCCATGAACGGAATTCCACAAAACTTGGCGTGCATTCAGAGGGTGTCATAATGATCCTACACTTCCAATTTCGTGCAGTTTTGACCATGTTAGGTCACAGATACCTGCGATTACAACACCTCATTTTTACTTTTTTGTTTTTAACTAGGTGGCGCTATACATGAAATGAGTGGTTATGGAATGGGTTGACATGGCCCCTTAAGATCAACATACAAAAAAAAGGTTCTCCCTAAACCCTACGGTTCTCGAGATATTCACAGAAAACTGTGTCTGCCCTACCCTCCCAAGTTTTTTGCCCATCTGTGGTACACAAAACTTGCCCACCAAGTTTCGTGTACCCCAGTCTTTCAGTGTCCCGGGAATCCTTGACGGAAATTTGGCCGTGCGAAAAAGAAAAAAAAAAAAGAAAGAAAAAAATCTGACTAAACCATAATAAGTCCCTTCAGGGCAAAGCAAGACATCGGGGTCTGGTTTGCCCTGTCAGGACTTATTTTCTGATAATCACTGGCGTTTTATACATTATCCCTTACGCAATGGTCCCAATTGTACTAGGAGGGGAAATGAGAACGGTGCCTTTCCTATTCAGAGGTTGTTTATTTTTAAGAAACTGATGAAACTCCCTATTTTTAAGGTACTTGGGATGGGCCATCCGTAGCGGCTGTGGAGTTCTTATGTAACTCCTCTTTCCAGCTTGAAAAGCCACAAATTTGCCATGCACATGGCTTAAGCAAATAAATGTCAAAATGATGGCTCCTCAAATAAACCCTGAAAACAAGCCAACCTAGAATTTCATGGCTTGAAATTTCATTGTTTTTTTACATACGAAAATGAGGGGAAAAAGCTTTTGATGTCACCTCCTTTGAATACCCAAAGTCACCTGTATAATATTTTGGGTAACACTTTACTTGACAGTATCGACATGAGAGTGACATGACACATGAACCCTAACTGTAACCCTAACCCTAAACCTAAACCTAAACCTAATCCTAATCCTAACCCTAACTTGTTATTACAAAAACGAATGACACTTAATGACAGAAGCGTTATGTCATAAACGTTTATAACTTGTTTATGACACGTTCATGACAGTGTCATGTCACTCTTATGTTGATACTGTCAAGTAAAGTGTAACCATATTTTGTGTCACATGAGTTACTGTGCAATACATGACTGCTATTTCCCAAAAGCTAAGCATGTCTGTCTATTCACCGCTAAGCATTATGCCGCAATAGGTTACATGCTGTGTGCATGGCAATACCTCACCTCATGAAACAATGGCCTGCCCACACATGATGAGATAATAAATAATAATTTTATATATTAACTTCAATTAGCATATATTGGATATAGCTTTAGTGTGCTCTGTGGACATGCAAATTGGATGTAACATGAATACAACATAGATGGTGTATTAACTCATTCATGTAAACCTCTTTACAGTTTAGTACATCATTCATTTGCATTAACATTTAACATTAGCATTAAATATAAAACACATGTAACCCATGTTATATAAACCCATAACATTGCAGCAAAATCTTTTTTGTCAGATTAACATTACCTCATTTTTTATTTGCTGCTTACTGTACCCACAGATATACATAAGCAAGGAAGCACCTAAATAACCTTAGCCGTCTGAGCCCTTAGGTCATTTATGTAACACTGTCTGACGCTGATTTCACAAACATGGGTGGTGATTGGGCTTGGATTCCTTTGCATGTGCTTCAGGGAAGCATGGAAAAGGTGACATCACTGCAAGCTGATTCAGCAAGCATCGTCTAGTGCTGAGGCCGCATGCTTCCGCTCATTAGCAAGTTCACGAGGTTGGTTAAAACAGTCAGGGTGCGGGTAGTTCACGCTGCTCTATCCATGTATGCGTCTCTCTCTCTTTCTCTTTTTCTCTCTTGTTCTTTCTCTCCGTAAATGACACAGGCCCTATAAAGGGCTTTTCCAGGCTGGTGACACTGGCATGATGAATGCCAGCCATTACTACTGGAAATTACAAGGTCAAAGACGGTGAACTGAGACTGTAAAAGTTCGATAATGTAGACAGTGCATCTGAAAGCCATCTCCATGTCATCTGGAAGCAGTGTAAGCAGCTGTTTCATTGCCAATGTAGGTTTAATCTAGCAGGGGGGAGGAAAACATTTATCTTTGTCCTCAGTCAAAGGCCTATCACTTACATGTATTTCTTTGAACATTAAACTTTTCATGAACTTTATCTGCCCTGCATGAAGCATACCTTTTCATAGTTATAGTATATAGTAATAGTAATTTCAGTTCGGTGATGCTCTTCAGTGTGTTCAGTTTTATAAACTAATATAATCTACACATTGTACTACAAATTGTTGCAATGACATAGAAAATGTAATTTTGTTTCTGTTTTAGTTTTTCTATGATGATCAGTTGGTATTTTCTATGAAAACCTATGCATGCGGTTATCATAGTCCTCTAAGGTTTAAACCACCTACATATAATTGACCTTTCCCTGACATTGAAGATTCAAAGCAAGCAAAATTTGAGCTGAGCTGTCTGACCTCTCCTTGAATCATGCTTTCTCTACATCCATTTTCCGGTCTTGAATTTTAAAATGCCCGTCTTACTGAAGATAAGCCAGGTCACATTTGCATGGAACCCACATGAATCACCATGTTCTGCTGTTATGTTTTCCGTTTTCCTGACGTTCTCCTGAAACACTGCCCCCCTAATTCCATTTCAGTGACGAGCTTAAACAGATGAGTCCCACGCAGGAATCTGCCACCAAAGTGGCCACGAGTCTGAGTTTTATCACCATACCCCTGGTGTCAGGCACAGGTTCGTATCAGTGCTTTGAAATGTTTAGTCTGCTAGAGGTTGTGTTAGTATTAGCGCATGGGGTCTATGTAGAGCAAGATGATGCAGGGGGTTGAGTGGTTGGGGGCTGACTGTACACCTCCCCATGTAGATGAAGACATGGGCTTAGTCATTATGGACTTTCCTGGCGAGAGCCGTGATGTCAGGCCACAGCGATGTGAGTCAGGCCCACATCTATCAGTGGGTTTACTCCACTGGTTTCTGTGGTACTCTCATGTTTGCCACAGATGATGGGAATTCTACAGCAATAGGAAAGGGTCTGTTTCCAGAACACTGTTAAAAATTAGTCACTGAAAAATCATTAATCACCATGTAGACCAGGTTCTTTGGTTCTGCTGTGGACTCAAATGAACAAGCTCTGTTACAGCTGAAGTTTATGTTCATGTAGCTAAGGTGTTGCAGGCAGGCTTCCAATCACATAGGTCGCGTAACTCTTGTCGACCCAGAAAAACACCTGGTCCATCTGTGCCATCACGGTCGCACAATTGGAATGAACTGCATGCCAGAGCAGATGTTTATGGCAGTAAAGGTCATATGTGAGCAGAAAACACTACTTGTCCTTCTGTCTGCTGTCATGAGAGGTATCTGTTATGACTTACAGTTGGGGGCTTCAGAACTGCTGGCCCGCGGAGCCGTGGAGTGAAAGTAGGCCCGAAATTGGAAGTGTATGGACACCCTCTGTATATGCATTCATCAGGAGGCTTAATTATGCTGTGCACATTTAGTGACTACACCAACAAGGTCCATTGATCAAGGAACTGCAAAGCGTTTATGGAAAAAAGAAAACAAGTCCTTCTTTCTGCAATCAGGAGGAAATACGCCTGTTGTTTATTTTGTTTTGGAGGGGAATCGATGTGCTTTGATTACAGCTTGGTAGGCCCGGTATCCAAACAATGCTGATAATTTGATTGTCATTAAACATAGCCTACCTTTATAAAAAAAGCCATTTAGAATGCAATCAGCTATATCTCAATCGGAGGAAATAGCCTGATTGCTATTTAATTTGAATTAAGCATTTCATCAAGGCCCATTTGGACATTAAGTAGTGGTATGGCGTTCATTCAATGCATGTATTACATGAACTAAAGATGACTAAAATCTTATGAACTGCCCTACTTGTGATTGTTTAGAGATTTTAAAGGTTTTTCTTTGGCTATTCTACAATCTATTCACCTTTTCAGCACCAGTAGGTACTTTCTTTTAGAAACATTTAATAGAACTATGTGGATTCTTGCAACTTCCATAGAAACAGAGCAGAGACTGTATAATACACTGTCATTGAGTAGGCCTATTGTATAGTGAAATTTGAATATAACGGGGCCAAAAGCTATTGTAGCCTTATTAGTCTTCCTGTTAAAGATCTCCAGAGATTTACGCTTATCTGCTCCGCTGTTTACCATACACAAAAGCTGGTATTGCATTTCCTGAATCCTTACATTCAGGCATTCAAATTTAAGTTCTTTAAAAAGCATGTCAATATTTTCTCCATTTGTCGACCAGTGTATGATGCTTACATGAGGAAAACATTCCAAAACAATAGCGCCCATATAGTTGTTGTTGTTTTTAGAAGTATTTCTCATGCAAGCATCATGCAACCATGCAAAAGCAATTACGTATGCAACTATTGTAATTATGACCGCCGCGCAGCGAAGCGGCGGTCATATAGGTTTAGTCAGATTTTTTCTTTTTTTCTTTTTTTCTTTTTCGCATGTCCAAATTTCCGTCAAGGATTCCCAGGACACTGAAAGACCGGGGTAGACGAAACTTGGTGGGCATGTAACCCCATATGGATAGCATGGAACCATCGTTTTTCGTTTTGATCTGTAGCCCCCCCGTGGGTCTGCACCCCCCGAAAGGAGGGTAGGGCAGACACAGTTTTCTGTGAATATCTCGAGAACCGTAAGGTTTAGGAGGACCAATTTTTTTTTTGTATGTTGATCTCAAGGGGCCATCTCAACCCATTCCAAAACCACTCATTTCATGTATAGCGCCACCTAGTTAAACACAAAAAAGTAAAAATGAGGTGTTGTAATCGCAGGTATCTGTGACCTAACATGGTCAAAACTGCACGAAATTGGAAGTGTAAGATCACTATGACACCCTCTGAATGCACGCCAAGTTTCGTGGAATTCCGTTCATGGGGGGCCACACAATAAATTAATTTATGTTACTATACACCAACTGGCCTGTAGGTGGCCGGAGACAGTTTTCTGTGAATATCTCGAGAACCGTAGGGCCTAGGAGGTCCACCTTTTTTTTGTATGTTGGTCTTAAGGGGGCATGTCAACCCATCCCATTACCACTTATTTCATGTATAGCGCCACCTAGTTAAAAATTAAAAAGCAAAAAATTAGGTGTTTTCATCACAATATCTCTGCTGACATGGTCAAAACTGCACGAAATTGAAAGCGTAGGATCATTATGACACCCTCCGAATGCATGACAAGTTTTGTGAACTTTCGTTCATGGGGGGCCTTACAATAAAATAATTTATGTGTACATTTAGTGACCGTACACCAACAAGGATTCCCGGGACACTGTAAGACCGGGGTACACGAAACTTGGTGGGCATGTAACCCCACATGGATAGCATGGAACCATCGTTTTTTGTTTTGATCTGTAGCCCCCCTGCTGTACTGGACCCCCCGAAAGGAGGGTAGGGCAGACACAGTTCTCTGTGAATATCTTGAGAACCGTAGGGCCTAGGATGACCAATTTTTTCTGTATGTTTGCCTCCAGGGGTCATGTTAACCCATTCCATATGCACACATGTGCATAAACAGATACACACGCACACACATACATTCACAGTAATCATACGTATGACACATACTCACACAGTAGACATATGTACGCATGCATGCACATGCACAAACACACATACGCAGGCAAACACACACACACACACATACACCCACACCCACACACATAAACATAAACATGTACACGCACACATGCACACAATTCAAGAATTTCTCAGAATTATGAACAGGCAAGATGGGGGTGGGGTTGTATAAAATGAATTTTACATGTGAAATCTATGAACTAATCATGTTTTGGTACTTGTTGTCTAGCAGATACCAGTGAGAATTGAGTGTGGATAATGCAATTTAGTGAGACAGTTCAAATAGGCCTTTCAGCGTGATTTATTTTTGTGGAAAAAATGTGCTGGACTGGGCGGCGGTCATATTTTGTACCGCTCTGCGGTACATCTAGTTATTATATCGTACAATAGTAAAGCAGTCCTCTGATGTGCATGTTTTCACAAACTTTTTGTGAACAATGTTAGTACTTTAAACATTGACTGCTTTGAAATGAAAGTGCATAATAATATAGCATAATAATAATTGTGATAATGATAATCATCATGATAATTTGATTGGGGGTAGTACATGTAGGTGGGCCGGCCCTATGACCACAAAGTCTGCCATGACCGGGCCTCAGGTCAAAGAAGTTTGAGAAAGGCTGTCATAATGGACAAATGTTCTTCCATTATATTATACGTACAACAGGCCATTTTATGGGACAACACATAATCAAAAACCCTTTGTAGTTAGATGTGTTGGTTATGTGTTAGTTGGTGTACAAAGAGCAAGAGCAAGCTAATGTTCTTTTCAGCCATAAGAACACTTAAATGGCAGTCGTGTGAAAATGAACTGGCAGAAGAATTGCTTTCCAGATGACAATCGCAAAGCTTTACCCCTTGTCATGAGAAAAGAGGAAAACCTCCCTCACTGATCATCACCCGGACGCTTCTGAGAACACAGCTGTTCATTTATTGTCCCTGGAAACATCGGCCCACCATTCAAAGGATTCCCTTCAATTTCGTTTTTGGGATAGAATCTCTGAGTCACACAACGCCCACTACCTTTGGTTCCAGTTGACATCACTCCATGTACTATCCCTGAGATGCCTTGTGGTAGGCTTTTATAGTGTGCCGTTCTACAGAAAAAAGGACTTATTTGGCTTGTAATGCGCATCGATGTAAATCCCATGGCTTCTTCCTCGTTTCTTGGAAATTACAGTCTGTGTCTGTCTGTCTGTCTGTGCATAATTTGGACGGTGCAAGAGACTTTGTGAGCCAGGGGATCTGTCAGACTATTTGCATGTGGCACTCATTTCAAAATCAATGATCCCGCATGTTGAAGGAAAACATAAGTTAGATTTAAAAAAAAATATTAGAAAAAAAGTCAAGTAAAATAGCAAAACACATGATGAACTGTACAGTACATATAATTCACACTGAATTGTCTGTGTGTATGTGTGGCCTTAGAAGAGGAAATGAGTTAACATCCACTGTACACTTCCCAGAGTGAATTATGACAAAATTCCCATTTTGGTAAAAAAAACAAGAAATATAAAAACCTAAAATTTCAAAACCTAAATATAAATCAGTCCATTTGTTGAGTACTTGTTATTTTGTCCAGTCCATTTGTTGAGTACTTTTTTTTTTTCATATTTTCAGTCATAAATCAGAATTGCCCTGCTCATCGCCATGCATGGTCTGGAACATGGGCAGACCAGGGTGATGCCAGGGACAGGCTCCCAGCCTGAGGAGGCCTGAATAGTTCTGCTTCATTCTCATTTACAAGAGGAAAATGTGACTAGTGCTTGAGGGACATGCAGACGTGTACAAAAGAAGTGCTATTTCCTGTCAGCAAACTTACGAATTAGGCTGTAAGCCACCCAACATGTCGTAGTGAGAGAAAAATAATTCTTGATTATATAACTCGAGCAGGACAAGGGTCACCATTGTAGGACTTTATGAATAAACTATACTTGCATCTGCCAAACTGACATTGTTCGAGGTCAGTTCCAAAAAAAGGCCCATTGGCATCAAGATGGGAAGCACATCTGGTGGCTAAACCTCAATACGTTCCATTTCACACTGGGACAATCATGCTTTATCGCCTGTGACGCATGGGTAAGGGTAGGGCTTTTAACCTGCACCGGAGCATTTTCACTTGTCTTGCACAAGACCCGGCATAGTTACGAGCCCCGTAAATAAAGAGAAGAGAACACAGCGGAAAACTCAACCAGGTGTTCCAAATCTGTATCAGGAGCTTGTAAATGCCCCCCTAGTCAGTAGCTGGTTTGAGAGTCAGACAAGCATGTTAGACATGAGATATGATGAGCTAGCCCTTAACAACCATGAGAACACATGATTCATAGACATTCAACCTCCATGGCAACCCTTTGTTTCTGTGTTTATGTATACTGTCTATATATACTTGCTAAGACAGGACTTTTGTTGTTGTAGCTTATATACAGGAGTTGGTACTCGTTTTTCTTTTTTTTCAGAATCGGGCAGTGAATGTTGCAATAGTTTAAGCAAATCACAGATGTAAGATGTAAGATTGTGTCAATTACATAGGCCTCTACAGGGATGTAAATTGTGATTGAGGAAGGCACTTATTTTGCAATATTCTCAGTTTGGGTGAACCTAGACAAGCCTTTTAACAAATTTGAATTTGCTCTGCATGTCCATCTGGAGACATTCCCATTGAAACCGATTTCCGAATCACCAAAAACCCATCATAACTGCTTATCCGGCATGGGGCGGGCTTTATATTTGTACAGTTCTGTTCAACACAACCAATATCTGCGCTGATGTAGTCAGTGTACTACTATATTTGGATGTGTATTTTATTTGGAATTGAGTCAATAACTGCATTTGAAACCTTTGTTTACTAGAAATATTTGTTTACTGTACATCCAAAAAGCTTTGATAAGAGTTCACTGCTGGTTACTCCCCTTTACTTGGAAACTGGAAGTGAATGAAAGGTCCCCGGACCCATTCTCAATCTCAACTGAGATTTGAAAAGCGGTCTGGTGATAGTCAGGCTACTACTGTATATTCCCAGTGCAATCTCAAAATGCAAAGTTGCAAGCCCACAGAGCCTGCCTAATTTTTGAGCCCTTGTGGGAACATTGTTCCCCATAGTAACTATATGACCTAGTTTTGGTTCACATGGCATTGTGTGACAATCTAAATCTCATTAAAATTGAGGCCCCTGTAAAAGAGTTTGCCTTTAGCCAATAACAACTGAACTGAAACACCTAGGAGAGAATATTCATGCATGTCAATTGAGGGTTGCCTGATGAAGTGATACAGAAAGTATTGCAGAATTTGCCTCACATGTCTTTCTCAAATGACAGAGTTTGCAGAGTTTCCATTGCAAACACATTTAAACCCTGTAGTGTGACTTTAGACAACTCTCTTACCAAACAATGTTTTGTGGTTGTTGTGGTCAAGAGAATGAAAGCATTCACATTCATCATTACAGAAGCGTCGTGCCCATAAAGTTAAGTATCTTTGTCAGGGTGCTTCATTGATCTGGCTTTATCCATGGACTAGTGTGTGTTCGTGTGTACGTGCAAACGCATGCTGCATCTGATGTGTCTGGCCGAGTGTGTGTACATATCTCAGCCGACTCTCCTATCACTCTGTGTACTTTAGATTGACAGGAGCAGTCACTTCACCACTTAAGGACTTTAGCAGAGTGTAAACAACAGACACTTCTGCAGCTTTTCCATGATCAACACAAATATTTTCACATGATCTATGACACAGCCTCAACTCAACTGGGAGCATTCCATTTAAGTGTGAGCGCGGCGACATTTCATCTGAAATTCAGCTTTCTTTTTTCCTCTTCTTTTTATGTTGATATGATGACTTGTTGATTCAGACCTTATAAGTAACAGCAGGCCTTTTAGCTACACTAACAGCACATCATATCTATGTCTGTCCGAGTTCACCCATTTTACTCCAAAACTATACCTTTCAGATATGTTTTTTTAAATCAGTGATAAAATAAATCCTTAGTTTGAGTTCACACTGACTGGTACTGGAGGTAGTGTGTCTTGTGTCTTGAATTTTCTTCTTGGGGATCAATAACGTATCTATCTATCTATCTATCTATGTTGTTTCTGGTCCTCTGTAGATGCTTGTAAATGTAACACTGACCAGTGTGTAAGATACTTCCAGTTGGCCTCTGAACATTTTGCCTTGCACACAAACTGCAGGTTAAATGAGGTCAAGTGGTTAGTGAGAGAGGGATTACTTAGCCGTGAAAGCAGAAAGCACTCTCATGTCTTACACCGCTCTCAGCACTCCACAATGAGATTCATCAAGCTCTGGCGAGGGCTCTGCTCCTTAATTCAAAGCAGAGATGGAGATTTCCAGTGAGACAGTGCCATGAGAAGCATCCATGAGGGTTTGGAAGGTGTGAGTGAGTGAGTTTCATTTCTACAACGAGCCGAGTCTTTCAGTAGATGAGATGAGTGGAGTGCTGTGTGATCTATGCTCTTGTCAGCCTCACACGTGCTTCAGTTTGTTGCTACATCTCTCGTTATACAAATAGACTGATGACCTACTCCATCTTTTCTGTTCATCTGGGTTTGTGAGATTGTGGAGTGCTCCACCTTCTGTATAGAGCAGTCACCATACAGTACTTCTGCCTCGCTCCTTCTCTCTTCCTCACTCTCAGACACTTTTTTTCTCCCCCTCCAAATGAAGTATATTGTCTCTGCTGTCCTCCAGAGAGATTATCCTAGTCTTTGAGTCAGGCAATTTAAACTCAGCCCTTCCCCTCTGTTTATCTCCAGGTTTGTTGTAAACAATAGGTAAATCTACTATAAAAATCAAATATTTACCCCGAAGCTCTTTAGAAAAATACGGTATAATTTATTCAATGTGGTCTAAATTTAAGATTTCATAGCACTACACAGAGTAAAAGGACTCGCAACAAAGCATCTAATTGTCGGCTTTACACTCCAGAGAGTGGTAAAATCACATAATAATATGAGCCATGGCCATTTCCATGAGTGGTTTTTCCATGACTATTCTTTAGTCAGTATTGGAGGCTCTGACGGCTGTACAAGGTCTGGATGATTATCATTTATGAGATGCCTCACCTCACCAATACCCGGCAACTGTCCTAATATAAAGGTATTACAGAGTCTGACGCCAGTCAGCTCACGAACAGCCTCCTTAGAGGTCTCTTGACTAGACTATAATGTTCTTTTTTTAACTTTGGCATGGAGTGAATCATAGTGTTGTGCATCAGCCACTAGCCTTAGATTGGTCTATCTCGTTCTATCGACTCACTCAAGAGAATTGATGTTTTTTTAATCATTGTTATTGTCTCTGAAGTCTGTTGCTCTGTTGGTAAGGCTTATTAGCCTTTAAAGAGAAGACCAGCAAAGCCAGGATAAGAATGAGATCGCATCATTTTAGGGGGGAATTGTCAATGTTTAGTTCATACAGAGGGCTTTTTTAAAACATTGATGAAACACAACACAATCTAGGCTTATCTACACCTCAGAGACTGACAGAAATGTTCCTCTTTCAAACCTTGTTTGTGATTTTGTGACAGAAAGAGGATTTAATGTGAATCCTATGCATTACTTGACAGTTTGAGAGGATGGGTCTGTAGTTATTGTGTTGCAAGGAAAAGTGGACAACAGCACCCCCCTCTGGTCATGAGTCAATGAGAATGAGAGAGGGGAAAGGGAGACTTTTAAAAATGATTACTTCAACTCATCCATAAAAACATGACGGGGGAAAAATGCATATTCATCTACTTTCACTGTGTGCTTTAACTGCTATTTGAAAAGGCACCGCTGGTACTTTTGAGTTCATTGAGACCATGGTCATTCTCTGACACATCACTTGGTGTGATGCTTTTATAGAGCACCACTGCTCTGCAATGTACTGAACTTCTATTCTTCAAAATTGTACTTCCTGGGAACATGCGATACAAAACAGCTTTCACCCTGCAGTGTTAACTTCAGATGTGTTTCAGCGTAAAGGCTTCGGCTTCACCGGATTGCTTTCCCTGTGTGACAGGCCTTCACAGAACCTCACTGCCAGACACCACAAGTCTGGGCGCTTATTTTTCTTTCTCCAACTCCAACTTCTCTTCGGGAAAACTTCCCCGCCGCTCACTGCGCCGCGGGCCCTCTTCCTCGGCAGGCTTCAGAGAGCGCAGTCTCGACTCGGACCCTGCTAAGCCTCTGGCCTTCTCTGGAGGGGGTTGGGGTAGTGCTGTTCCTTTGTGCAGGCCGCTTATTCACAAGAATAGATCAGAGAGCTCAATAGATTCCACCCCACATACTGCTCCTCTTTGGCCCATTCGTAGCGTTTCATGTTTTTGCGGGCCAAGTCCAACGCCTTTGTTTTGCATCCCAGGGCTCGAGCCCTACATGTTCGAGGCCTGCCGTTCTTTTTCGCACCCTGCTGACATCCTATGTGTGTGTGTGCATGTGTGTGTGCGTATGTGTGCATGTGTGTGTGCGTATGTGTGTGAGTGAATGTGTGTGTGTGTGTGAGTTTGTACAGTGGATGTGTAGAGAAGGGTGCACTGTGGCTTGGCACTATGGCATTCCCCTCAGACACAGATTGGCCCCATCTGATGCTCGCCTCATTTGCATAGGGACGAGTGCTCAGAGGGGCGCAAAAGCGCCTCAGATGAGAGGTGATTAAAAAATGTATAATTCTGTTTGTGGCATTTTGAAAACACACATTCGCTCAATACCCCCCTCCCTCCTCTGCCCTCCTCTTCACAAAAATAAATGTCCACGCTTGCTCAAGTATTTATATTCTTCTGAATTCAAAAGCGCGATATCTAATGCAAAACCCAGCAGGTGTAATCCCTCATGGAAAGGGGTACACAGACAAAAAAAACAAAAGGATGAAAGACAAACAAAGCAAACAGGGCAACACCAAAACACTTCTCCTCTCCGCCATCAGTTGAAAAACTTTGAAGGTGTCTAACGCATCCCCTAAGACTTTCATGTTTAAACATCCCCCACCCCACCCCCCATCCAAACAATATCCAGACAAATTCTCTAAGAAATAATTGTTCAAGCTTCATCTGCAGGCGCCAGTAGTCAAAACCCTGCAGGGGTGAGTTGCAAGGGGTGGAGGTGGGGGTGGCGTGGTGGGAGCCTTACTTATTCATTTGTGCTCACAGTAATACGAATTCCTGTTGCATACTAATGCAGACATGTTCTGTACCTCACGCTCACAGCCTCTGCAGTGTCAGGGTAATTCATTAAAGGGTTTAAAGAAAGACGACCCTGCAGTTGGCTAGCAAGATGACAACAAAAAAAAAAAACATACATTTAGATGTTTAATTATCCTATCAGACTATGTGATTCACATTAGGGTGTGCTTGAATAAATATTTTCTTTCGGTGTTGGGCTTATTCATATTTAATTTGATGGAGTTTCCTCAGGCATTCCACATCACTTCACACAGGTAGCAGAAATTGTGCCTCAGCTCTGTGGTGTCACAACACAAGCAAACAGCATGCCAATAAGAGGACTACAGGAGCACCAGCAGAATTGAATTGAGATTGTCCAGACTGCCGAATGCATTTAAAACCTTTTCAGAGAGACAGTAGGCTCTTCCTGACTAGCTACAACAAGCTGGAAAAATACAACTGAAATGAAATAGTGGAGGGAAGCAGACAGCCACATCAATCAGAAATAATCAGTAAAAGAATCAATCATTAAATAAAAAATGGCCCAATCAAGATTTGCTTGGTTTCACAGAAAGCTAGCAGATGTGATGTTATCTGTTGGGAGTGAAAAGGTGACTCATGCAGAGGGTTCCAATTAAACCACAGGAAGCCAGGTGTGAGGTCTCGCTCACCGTCCCTTCAAATCTTCCTCATGCACACATATCATCAAATTCCATCAGTCAGTGACAGTCCATTTGGGCACTGGCAGATTGCACCATTGCCTGGGCTCGGAATCACGACTGCCACCATTGTGTCAGCCATGTTACCTGAAATATGTCCCTTGTTTTCCCCTAAAAATAGGGCAGTTACAGAACTCTGTTCACAGTGGTTTACTCTGATTCGTGACTACCGTGTGGTTTATGAAGTGTCCTTGTCTACTTGTGCAATCCCAGACGGGGGTGGACAGATTACACAGGTAGGATATGCTTCGCTAGCCCAATCTGGGCTCAGTGTGGGCAACCTTCAGTGTGGGCAGTGTGGCCAACCTTCTCCGACATGCCAGAAACTGGATTTAGCCAATCAAATATAATGACTGTACATGAATACAGAGAATATTGAATATAGAAT
The DNA here is from genome assembly GCF_017589495.1 of Alosa alosa. Classification (NCBI taxonomy): domain Eukaryota; kingdom Metazoa; phylum Chordata; class Actinopteri; order Clupeiformes; family Clupeidae; genus Alosa; species Alosa alosa. The sequence continues at coordinate 32,329,255 of NC_063200.1, forward strand.
GATTACATTCTAATGTGATACAAATACTTGTATTGAATCATTAGATGCAGATTAATTACAGCGTGATTGCATGCTAACGCAGAATTCACTAGTTCTTTAAGTTCTTTGGGCACGTACATGCAAAGCCCTGTTTTTGTGCGCTATTCGACTTCCATTTAGCCACAGGCCAAAACCGTTCTGTGTGTTGTGCGCAGGCACAAGTGTTTTGTTTTGTCCTCGACCTCCATGCCAGTTTTTTTCCCTTCAGCTTGGTGGCAGGTGGCATCATCAAATTCATGCCCTCGGTGATCACAACCCTCTGAATATATGGATGCTGAATGAAACAGCAGCCTACCTGCGGTTCGCCCAGCCGAGCGCTCGGAACGACAGAGCTGGAAGAAATGAATGCATTATCCGCACATCATATCCCGCACGGCGTCCTTCCCATTCAGAGCTGACGAGAGCCTATGGCTTTGTGTGTGTGTGTGCGTGTGTGTAAGGTGTGTGTGCGCAGGAGCTTCTGGACAGGAGAGGGAAGAGTGGTGAGAAAAGGCCTGAGATGAGAGCCTTCTGAAACCCCCAGATGCTGCCAATGCCACCTGACTGCCTCTCTGATGTCTCTGATGACCTGGGATGACGGTGGCTGCCTGTCAGCACAGCATTTTGCAGGAGAATCAAAGGTGAAGGCAATCTGGCCCCTTCTGGCAGTCAGAAACACACACACATACACACACACACGTACACACTTTCTTTTTCTCTTGTCTGTCTGTCTCTCTCTCTCTGTAGGAAAAAAATATCAATGTGAAGAGTTCCTGCGGTGGCACACTCGCGGACAGTGGCTTCCTCTCGGGCAATCACCTCCTCTAGGGTTTACACAGGCTGGCAGTCGCAGAAGGCTGGCGGACCTGCTTATTACAGACACTATTTGAACAGACATTGTGTTTATTCAGCTTGAGGAGAGGGGAAAAAACACAGTCCTTGACTGTATTATCATCTTCCATTTTCATATTGGCTGCAGGTTGATTTGACACAGCCATTGTCATTGTGTTGAGTTTTTGGTGCTGACATACCTCTCCAGGCTCGTAGACCAATGCCAGTGCTGCTACAAAAGCAGCGACATCCCCTCCTGTTGAAATGATTTTACACGTAAAAGGAGACCACTGTTGGGGATGCTGTTTTTATTTATTTATTTATTTTTGTGGGGTGCCTCAACAGGATGTGAATCCCCCTCAGAGCTTCAGCAAGCACAAAGACAGACGGCTCATATCAGACTGGCACAGATTGTGCCCACTGCTTCAAACATGGAGCTGCGGGCACGGCAGATGAGGTCGAAGGGGCTGTGTAGAGTGAGAGATAGGCTGCTGCCACTGGGACTGTGGAAAAAGAATGAGTGAAAGAGAGAGAGAGAGAGAGAACAGATGTCTGTGATTGTGTGTGTGTCTGTGTTTGGGAAAGGAGGTTAGAATGGATAATAGACGTGTGTGTGTGTGTAGGAGAAAGGAGGTTAGAATGGACGTGTGTGTGTGTGTGTGTGTTCGGTCCTCTCCCTCTGATCAGGTATTCCATTAATGAGTTGGGTCGTCTAGGCTCCGCTCGGTGGTGTAGTGAGATCTGCAGAGACGGTGGGAGCACGTGGCAGGACTGGCAATGCTCTGGTAATGAGCACCACTGTGGCCCCATCAGTCCGTCCCTCGGCCTCCCTGGGCCAGGGCACGCTCGGCCCACACCCCTCCCCCACATCTCCTGACCACCTTGGTTTGCTGAGCCCTTCCACCTACTGTAGCACCGTAGCTCCTCATCAGACTCGATCAGTAGCCCACTCAGCCAAGTGACCCGGTCACTCACAGCTCACCCAGACAGACTCAACCAACCTTCTGCTGAACCTCCCCTTCCTCATACTCCACTTCTAAACTTTAAACTGGGGGCAGTGTGGTTGGCCTGTGGAGGATTTTCTTTTTGTCCCTACACTCCCGTGGCACTGAAAAGTATTTCACTTTCATTTATGGAATATCATAGTACGGCATATTTCAGGATTTATTTCAGCATAGCATGAGTCATAGGTCACCACAAATGTAATGCAATTTAATGGTGTGTAAATGCAGATTTAAAGATGGGGAACAAAGTCTTTTATCCAATTGTAATGTTTTGGTTTGAATCATTCAAACATGAACCAACATGACAACAGAAAGTTCTGTCTTGTAGATCTATATTTACAAGTCAGAAGTCTAAGTCTATGTGACCAGGCTGTACCTTCAACAATGTGTGTCTGAAGGAAGAATGAAAAAATCTAGTAGGTAGATAAATAAATAAATGGAAAACAGCGAGCATTCTTGGCACACAGGCTGACCCGGATGCTCCGCTCCTCACTTCAATCACAACCAATTCAATCACACCAGTGCTCAGGTGGAACAACACAGCGTACGGAATTCAGATTAACGTGTCGTGAAACACGGCATCACGTTAATATATCCGTGAAACGCTAGCTCTCTCACGGGTTATCGCTACGGCAAGGCTTGTGCTGCCACAGCTCAGGAGTTGTCAAAACACACTGGGTATATTTACATTTAAATCGTTTAGCGAACACGTTTGTCTTCCGTGACGGTAAAGGCGTACATTGGCACCGTACATGATGTGTGCTCCCAGCAGGACCATAAAGTGCCATCTCACATATTAGATGTGTTAATGCCCTGTTCAGGCAGCTAACCTACACAGTGACATACATGCCCATTTAGCCTACATGAAAAATGGAATGGAATACTTTAGTGTAGGTCGATTTGTACTGCATTAATATTGTAAGATATGTTACACAAGACAATGTGAGTGTCATGGGTAAGCATGGATAATGCTACGGTCATAAAAAAGTCATAACTTCCTGCAAAAACACTAACCTGCAGTAAATACAGCAATTTCTTTGTTGTAGTATTTGGTCAATAGTTTCAGATGAATAGACCATTGCCAAGCCACTTATTCTGTTTTTCCATTGCACGGCTCTAAATGGGCTTCATTCAGCTCACACAGCTGCTGTTTCTCAGAACGAGCGTTTGTGAACCTGAGAGGCGGAGGCAGACTCTTTGCCCTCGGTGGCTGAACCAAAGTCTCGTCTGGGGGTCTCGGCATGTCCAGAGGAGGCCGCGCTGAAGGGCACCAAGGACACAGGCTGTCATGTACACAGGCTGTCATGTTCAGCAGTGCTAATAATGGTCATACAGAGCTGCAGTTACTCCATGTCTTCACATGACTCCTATGTTCATACCAGACCCTTCAAGTTACAAAGTGCTGGTTAATGTACCACAAAATAGGACTTAGTGGGATGAGATCATTAAATATATATATATATCATATGATATACCATTGAAAAATGTATCGGTACTGTTGTTCCATATGCTGCAGGCACATCCATGGTGTTCTGCATTAGGGGTTTCGTTGTTTGCCCTTAGATATAACATGTCCTGGAGTCCTCACAGGAGCGTTTTTATGTCTTCATAACACTTTCATTAGCGCTGTTTAAACATTCACGCGTGCCCGTGTCAACCACCATAACACACTCGCCACACATCACACCCTGTTAATCTGAGGAGATGTCCGGTATGTGACATTAATTATGAACGCCATCAAAATGCATGCGTCTGCCAGTGCTGCTGCTGCTGCTTGTGAGAGCTTGCAAAACATGTATTACATGTGTCTCATCAGTTAGTCTATAAAGGACACCCTCCATGCTGCCCAGTGAAGAGGTTCTGAGAATAACATAATGGGGCCTTGAGGGTGGAAATGCTCGATAAAATTGCGTTGTTTGCTTCAGGGCCTCCTTGTTGCTCGTAATGTCCTATCAATATGATGGCTTTGTGCCGTTTGGAGTGAAATTATGAGTTTGCGTGCTGTAATTGATTTGTAAAAAAAAAAAAAAAAAACATTTTTCCAATTAATGATGTGTCACTGATTGTATGCATGTGGAGGTGTGTTTATGTGGGTGTCTGGATGTGTACGTGTTTGTGTGTGTCTGTGAGTGCAAATGTGTGAGAGACAGTTCTGCTCTGGCAGAGACTCTTTGAAATTAGGGAGAAGATGCTGACACAGATCAACGCTCGTCTGGTGAAATTAACGAGCTTTTCTCTGGCAGCAGTGTTTTACCCCTCCCCCCACCCCCCTCTCTCCCTCCCTTGCCCATTCTGAGCGCATCCACCATAAATCAGGAGACCAATTGTGCTGCTGGTGTTGCCCCATTTGATTGCATTCTGAATCACTGTATCGGTGTTTCAGTTATTAACTTCACCACAGCCAACGTGCCCCTCCAATCCATCTCTCTCCCTATCTAAGCCTTTCTCTCTCTCTCTTTCTTTCTCTCTCTCTCTCTCTCTCTCTCTTTCTTACCCTGTCTATACCTCTTTCCCTCTCTTACTCTACCCATCTCTCTCGTTCTTGTCCTTTTAGAGTTAGTGACACTGACATGACCAGGGCAAGCCCCTTTTCCAGTATGTCACCCACCTGAGTGTTTTACAAGGCTTTGGAGAGTAATTTAGCCTTCAGCATCGACTCTCTCTTTCTCCCCCTCAGCCTGTGTTCTATACTGAATAGCCTACTGTACGCAATTAGCCAGCCATTACAAACCCAATTTGCATTCTTTATTCTTCAGTGAGAATCGTTGCCATTTCAAAAGATAATCTATTTTTTACTGAATTCTTAACTTTTTTACATTTAATTTCACAGTCCCATAATTTATAGTCGTTTGATAATACACAGGATAATACACAGGATAAAAGGCCATATCTCTTGACCTCATACATTTATTCTTATTACTGAAGGAAACAGCAGCCATCAAATCTAATGAGAGATAACACCATGTTAAGGCAAACCACAGGCTGTAGGGATGGGGAAATTCTAGCACACTTTCTTAAAACGAAACTTGCTACCAGGATGGGAGATTTTCAACATGGTATGATATATACTGCCACCAGGGGGCCTTTCACTGGTGTACTCATAGGAGATGTGTGTTTGGGGGTGAGAGGGCACTATTACCTTTGAGTCTGCATATATTCAGCAGCAACATTCATGGCAATAACATTTAATAAGATAACATAATAAGTTAAACATTTTTATGATGGATTGCATCATCAATGGATGTTTCTATGCTATGGTACACTCCCTGTTACACACATCATATTTTAATCTTTGTACTGTCATACCTTATATTATACAGCAGTGATTAATTATACATTGTAAACTATATAACCAATTTAAACAGTGTTGAGAGACAACCCAAAGCAAGCAGATGGGTTGAAACTACTGGCCAGTTCTTCTCTACCAGCTTCATGTTTTGTATAAAGTGTGCAGGCTGACTTTGGAGAGAAGGGACATTGGATGTTGGACCAAGAATGCAGATGAGGTGTGTGTGTGTGTGTGTGTGTGTGTATGTATGACACTTCATCAGATTGTGCAATTTCCTTTTAATTCTCCAGAGCAAAGAGCAGATTGATTCTGTGATCCTGGGGAAGAGGGGAGAGAGAGAGCTAGAGAGGCAGCATGGTGGCTGTGACTTTAACTAAGGACAAATTCATTCCAGTCGTATTTGTATAAACGTTTTTTTTTTTCCCAAAGAAATGCAGCCTTTTATTGAGAGTAAGGCATTGTCAGGGAAACTCTTTGCTGACAATTGGAGCTTGATCCCCACGGGCAAGCCTATGGTGACAGTTCTGAGGAGAGATTCCCTTATGGTGAGGGGGTTTTCTGTGCGTCCCACTGTTTTGGAGAGAGAGTGAGGCAGAGAGAGAGAGAGAGGGAGAGAAAGTAGCTGATGCCAAATGTGTAGGCTGTTCAAGTGGAAAAGATCATCCACTGTACCTTTTTCAGCATTCTGCACAAGCAATCACACACATACGCATAAAAACACACACACACACTTGCAGACATCCAAAGAATTCACACCACACACATGCACAGCTTCAAACGGGAGACTTACACAATGAGCTCTGGCTACTCTTACTGGATGGCTGTATGGTTTACTATACCTTCTCTCTCTCTGTCTTTCTCTCTCTTTCTATCTCTCTTTTCCTCTCCCTCCTTCTCTCCCCTCCTCTGCACTCCTCTCACGTCACCTTGATACTTTGCAGCTTAATTGAACCACGGCAAATGACAAGAACTCTGAATTTCACTAAGAGCTCCTGGAGCCCAGCGTGCTATTTCATCCTTTTGAATAAAACATCCCATTCCTGTCGCTGTCACAGTCTGAAAGGCTCCTCTCCACCCTCCATGACCATCCTTGCCTGCCACCAAAACCTGGTCGGCAGCACCTCCTTTCAAAACGTGCCTCTTCGCTACACTGCATAGTCGCCCGGAATGAAATAGATAAATAAATAAATAAATGAAGGTAAATCTGAATATGGAAGGTAAATGTAAAATTCATGAGGAGACTGGGTGAGAGAGAGAGAGGAGAGTAGAGAAGAGAGAGAGAGAGAAAGAAAGGTGGGAGAAAAAAGGGGATCCAAATCACCATACTTTCCCTTTTTCTGGCTCTTTCCGCTGCTAAAAATTGTTTGTCATCTCCTTCCAATTTCCCTCAGGGGTGGCTGCAAAGCCTGGAACACCCCCGCACTGAAACTCACACACACAGACACAGAGACACACACTCATCCACACGCACACACACCACCACTGGAGCAGTTCCTGTTTCTTTCCCTTTGGGTGAGTGTGTCACTCCGTACAGCCCACTCCCAGTGAGAATTTTACACACACACAGACACACACACTCACTGTGGCGCAGCAGTAGCCTAAATCAACTGTCTCACATTCCGCCGCAAAGAACAGCACCATCATCGCTGTTGTCGCTGCGGCGCATTTCAAGCGAGGCGACACACACAGTGCGCCGCACTGGCGTGGATTAGCACCAGGCAAGGGCCCTGGCACTAACCAACTCATTTAGAGGAAAACCACAGGCACTCCATCTCTTTCTTTCTCCCTCTCACTTTCTCACTCTCTGTATCTCTGTCTATTGCTCTCTCGGGTGTCAATGGTGTGTCTAGTTGTTCGAGACGATCCCCCCCTAACTTCAGACAGTGGTTTCGAGACGATCCCCTTAACATCAGACAGTGGTTTCGCGACCATCCCCGTAACTGCAGAAAGTGGTTTCGAGATGATCCCCCCCTAATTTCCGACAGTGGTTTTTGAGAGTGTCCTGCCGCTACCATCACAACAACGTTATTGGCGGCAGCACTTCAGTCTGGCTCATGGGGCTAAGCCCCGTCTCGCCAGGTGACACCTTTGAGGCTGCTCCCACTTTTTCCCCTGGAGTTTAATCCTCCAAATTATTACTCAGCTCATGACAGATGCTGTGCTAACAGGTCTGTACTCTCTCTTTCTGTCTCTCCATTTGCTTTCTCTCTCTATCTATCTATTTCTCTCTCTCTCCCTCTTCCTTCTTAAAGATTGGAACGTCTTCTTGAAAATGTTCCCCTTCCGTGTTCACTCCTACTCGTCTTTGGATTTCTGCCAGACATGTCAAACTCAGAACTGGAAGGGAAGACTAACTAATTAAAAATGGGGAGGAAGTTAAAAGAACAGGGAGGAGAGAAGTCTTAGATGTGGAACTTGTTGAATTTACGTGATCCGATCAAAATGAAATGCCAGAAGGTCTCTCTCATTTTCATTTTATTACACACATTGGCTCAGAGTCACAAGAGTCACGTGCAAACTCCATAGACACAAATACATGCGAATATTTAGTAGTTGAAGAGCTTAGAATTCAGACCTGATGTAAAAGTCTGACTGGTGCACCTAAATTGGTCCTAATAGTGGATTAAGTTGACGTATGATTGATGTATATTCCTCTAACTGATTCATTTTTTTTAATCAAGTGCACCTTGTTTTTGCCAAATAAATGTAGCACAAAACAAACCAATCACCCCATCATTCATCTGACCCAGGAATGCCGATAATGAAATCTGCTACTATATTAATTCAACTCAATTTTGCATGTTTCTATTTTTGTGTAGTAGGCTACCCACGACACTGATTTCTGTTCCAACGCTTGTAGACAGCCCAAGCCCTGAACCACTTCAGTAACCACATTGCAAAGAAAAACCTTGAGCAGAACCGTCCTCCTCCATCAGAGTCCAGGCTTTTCAAAAGAGCAGAGCCTTACCTGACTTGAGCAATCTATCAAATCTATCAGACAATTGATCATTTCTATCTAGTGTTTTCCTTCCTAGATAGATAATATTTGATTCCCTTATCTGTGGTTGATTCGGATCGATTGAGAGCCTTGCAAATAATCAATGAGAAGGCAGCAGCCGAGGGTGCTGATGTGGAGCTGAAGCTCTTCAATCTGCTCACATCCTTCTTTACACACACACACACACACACACACAAACACACACACACACACAAACACACACACACACACACACACACACACAAACCATGTATGTGTTCAAGCTTCCACAAAATGTAAACTATGTCACCCTATTGAGCGGTACACATAGAGACAGAGGTGGCTCTACATGGTGCAAATAAAAGGAATGCTGAATGTAGTCAAAAATGTGACGTCAAAGAGCCTCTTTGTGCACAACCAGACTGTTTACTTGGGAAGCCACTCCAGCAAACTCAGGAGACAGCCTTATAAGATCTCTCAGCCTCTGCATTTCAAACAGGGAGAAGAAGAAGAAAAAAACCTCTCTAAATCTGACATGAAAGCGTCTGCAGATGCAGGCTGAATCACACGGTCTGATGGTGGAAAAAGATCGGGTGACTCATCATCACCCTTTAAACTGAATGTGGCCCCACTGAAACTCTGTTTACGGCAATAAACGGCGTTATAACAGTCGGAAAACACACACATACAGCATCCGATGCAGGCGTCAATCAAATGAATACATTTAATTGGGGAGAATGACTGTGCCTCCTGCACCCAATGTGCGCCCTCTCTGCTCGGAGCTCTCCAATGTTGGGTGCACTGAAGGAAATAGTCAGCAAATACGCGCTGTGCACCCGACTGCTTTGCTGTAGTACACATGCTGTCTGCACTGGGATGTTTTGGTGGGTCGTCAGTCGTTCCCTGTTATCTCAGTTTGAGTGTGTGTGTGTGTGTGTCTGTCTGTGTGTGCATGCGTCGGGAGTTACGAGAGGAGAGAAAGATTGTGTATGACATGACGGCATTTGCATATGTGTATTAGGGGTGTAACAGTTAATTTATTCGTATTGAACCGAAACGGTACGGGCGTCACGGTTCGGTGCATGAATTTACACGGAGAATACACGGTATAAAAATACATAAAACTAGTGTACGAATTAATTAATGTCATGCACAATTACTGTTAAGTAGCCTACCTTACGAGAGTTATGAGAGTTCTTTAGCGACACCTAACGCTAATCTGTAGCCTCGCCTTAGCTCTGAAGCTCTGATTGGCACCTATGTTTTTTTTTTTTTTGTCAGGTCGTCGGTCGAGTCAGTTAGTCAGAGAAAGCAGCACTAAGGTGGCGACCCACAAGAGTTAGAGCAGACATGTCAAAGTCAAGGCCCACGGGCCACGGCCCCCAGGATGATATTTGATTAGTATTAGAACCGGCCCCGGCTGCTGTTTTGCACGCACCAATACTCCATTCGCCACAATGCAATGGTAGCCCGCACGAACTCACTGCGGCGCCGCAAGTGGGCCTCGGCTTCATTATTCATCAGTATTCAGTCAGGGCAGATGTCAACTTTCAGCTACCTCCCTCCCCAGTGTTGTGCCTGAACGCGTTCATTGAACGAAAGTTCATACGTTTGTTTATTTTGAGCAAACGTGAACTGAACGTACTGTATTGCCTGATGAACGTTACTGTGAACTCGTTCATTCTGGTGTCTGTGAACGGCACGCTCTTTCAGTTTAACTTCGTTGAATAGGGTGCCAGATTTCTACAGAGCCTTCCACGCGAAAACCCGGCTAAAACACACCGTAAAAAGGCCTTAATATGGCAGCATGCAGGTCACTATTTGTCAAACTATGGGCCGCGGTCCGGAATGTGGACAATGGTCTGCAGAGTGAAATTATTCCCAGGCCATCTGATAATTTGCTGCGCAATTGATCAAGGAGCCGCGGACAGAAAAAGAAAACAAACATTTCTGCAATTAGTAGGAAATACTTGTTAATTTGGTGTCATCAAACATAGAGGCATAGAATTACAGTAAGTCGTGGTATGAGCGTTTATTCAATGCATGCGTGTGCATGTTGGTAGCAAAGCTAAGCTTCAACCTATTGCAAGGCTATTTAATTATGAAACGACATTTAATAGAACGACGTGGATTTATGCAACTTCCATAAAAAACAGAGCACAGACTATATAAAACACTGTTTGGCATTAAGTATCAAAGTCAGCCAAAAGCTATTAATTAATCTTAGTTAAAGATAGTTAAAGATCTCCCTATGACCCCAAAGTATGCCTTGACTGGGCCTCAGGTCAAAGAAGTTTGAGAAAGGCTGATGTAGACGACAAAGCAGCTAGGAGGCATCGTATGATCATTTAAACAAGTTTTATGACAAGGTCGGTGAGGATGGGAAAAATCGTACATTTCTGTGCAAACTTTGCCCGCACTTCAGTCACAGTCATTATTCATTTAATCATTAAATAAAATACAGTACACGTCTTTGTTCAATAGGTTACGTGCAGTCATTTTAATATGTTTTAATAAACATTGAACCAGTCCGGCCCTCGGCTTGTAGCAAATTTGTTTTTTTGGCCCTCTAATGTATTTGACTTTGACATTCCTGAGTTAGAGGATCCGCTGGTCTCTTTAAGACCGCAAGTTTGAGAACTTAACTTAAGTTCCAGTAGTACAGGCAAGAGAGTGGTAAGATGAAACTGTGTGTCGGCGTTGTTCAGCAGTTGTTGGGTATGTCAGTGGGAATATAACATGACACACATATTCGAAGCCAACACCCACATGATAGGCTACCAATCACTGAAACGAGAGAAAAAAAACTTCCCCTGCGCTTTACAAGCCTTTGGATATACAAATAGGGCCAAAACCTATGGCTTAAATTAAATGATTTCGCAATGACAGACCGCTATGTAAATCGAGTGGTAATTACCTTTATGTTGGAGTAACTTGTAACTTCTCACATGAGGAGCTGGTAGTGTTAAGTGCACAGACAGTAAAAGAAAGTGTCAACGCTAACCAGGCTAATAAACAAACCATACTACGGTGAGTTAACGTGGAAGGGCAAAGTCACGTGACTTCTAGTTGTAGTCTGTTTATCAAATGAAAGGAGCAATTTCGTTTTTTAAAAGAAGGCAAAATAGTGTGATATTTTCACAGTTAGTAGGCTAGATTATTACTGTACACACACTGAAAAATATTGAGGCAAACTGTAGACCCTTCCATATACAACTAAACACAGATGTTGAAGGTCTTGCTTAAGTGGATTTTTAAACATCATTATTCTATAATAATATGCACTTTCAGAAATAAGAGATGCTGTAGGCCTATTTTCAGTTTTATAGCTGATTGTCTTATTTTGTTTACAAGTTACAGATGGAGTCTGGGTACTTTATTGTACTGTTTAGCCTACATCTTACACACTTCAGGCTGTTGCAGATAGCTCAGGGAAGAGACTGTATGACACTAGGTGGTACAGCCTGAGACATGCACAATAAAAAAAAAAAATGCTTTCTGCATTTTTGTTTTGCCTTTCCCTCTATTGTACCGAACTCGTACCGAACCGTGATGTCCGAACCGAGGTATGAACCGAACCGTGACTTCTGTGTACCGTTACACCCCTAATGTGTATGTTTTTTTGCATTCAGAGTGCCTTGCACAGCACCCAATTAAGGCTGTTTTTCCCCCTTTTTCCCTCATTTCTTTTTGTTTACAGGATCCTTTCAGTCTCAAGCTTTCACTCCCCGTTCCCTCTCCCGCATGGGCTTTTATCTTCCTGCGCCTGAATGGACTTAATGTTCATTAGGGTCACCACCACCTCCACTGGAGACCAGCCTTGAGAAATGCTGAAGCCAAACTCTGGCTTTCGTCAGGCCACTCTCCTCGTCGCTAAGTGGGACAAGCAAAGACCGAAGCACAATAGAGACTCAAAGCAAGGCCTCCCTCTAAAATTGTCGCTGTTAGCGCTTAGCCCTTTGCACATTATCCTGCCACTTCCCAATGGCCTTTAATAACACTTTAATTAGCGTAGTTAGGAACGACTGCAGTTCAGACGCAAGGCTTTTGTTTGCTCTCGGTTCTTGTCATTGTGCTTTTTTCCCCAGAAGATGTAGTCAGCTAAAACTGCTGTTGAACTGTTGCACCAAACTGCAGAGTGGTCTGAAGTCTGACTAGATTTTTAAAAGAAGTGCAGATCGAAGTGTGTGTGTGTGTGTGTGTGTGTGTGTGTGTGTGTGTGTGTGTGTGTGTGTGTGTGTGTGGGTGGGGGGTTCTTTCCCAAAACCTTATTTTTTTAACTGGAGATCAAACATCTACCTGAAGACATCTCTCTCAGAGCACTACTTGATTATGCTGGGGATTTGTGTGTTCAAAACATGTCAAACTACCTCGGGGTTGCACTGCGCGCACACACACACACACACACACACACACTCAACACCAGAGTTGGCTTGGCCGAGCGTTTGCTTTGAGTGAGGGCGGAGAATATTAAATTGATCGGCATTAAAGATTCAGCAGCTTTAAAGCGGTGGTGAGGTGCAGGAGGTGAGGCCCTGAGTGAAGTCTCCCGTAGCATGGGGCTCCCCCGTCCATGTGTGAGCACGCCTTTTTCACCCCAGCTCTTCCGCCGGCTCCTGGGTTTGTCATGGAAGTGCACACTCCTCTCTAATTAAAGCACACTCATGTTACACATCACCTCGCACAACTCTCACCATCCCTCTCCATCTCTCTCGCTCTCTCTCTCTGTCCTCTACACTTTCTCTAGTCCCTCTATCTCGCTCTCTCTGCAGAGCCAAGACACCATACAGGCAAGACACCTGCTTTTCCACATGGCCCTTTTAGCAGCTCAAAAAAAGCTCTTGGCAGAAAAAAAAGACTTGCCTTTGGGGAAGGAAAAGCAACATTCCGGCTTCTTTGACTATCATAAACCTTTTTATCACTATTCATCATAAAAGTGTGTGCGTGTTTGTGCAAACAGCATATATGGTATGTGACCTCTCTATATTATTGCGTTCTAATGCACATTATATATATGAGAGCAGTAGCATGTGGGGCATGGGTTTTCTTGTGTGTGCGTTTCTTCTCGTGTTGTTCTGTCATTTGTGCCTGGTTCTATGCTCTGGCACGTGCTGGGGTTTAATGTGTGTTTTTCACCTCGGGAGGAACAGTGCACGGTTGATCCCCTCCACCCCACCCACGCCATCCCAGCCCCTTCTACAGCCCCCCCCCATCCCTCTCTTTCATGTGAAGAACGAGGGCTCATCGCTCTTCTCTGCTCACAGGCTTCTTTCATCCCTCGCTTTTGATGCTGCTCTGTTTTTTCGAGTTGTTACATTGTTTTTTCCTTCTGGGTATATGTGCCGCCTTTGTTGCATTTTTCCACCCTCTCTCTGTCTCTCTCTCTTTCTCTTTCTCTCTCTCGCTCTGTTTCTCCCTCTTGCCTCTTTCATTCTTTTTTGCCTTTTCTTTTTTATTCCTGCCCCTTTCACACTCTGTTTTCTGCGATGAAGTATTTTGGCTAAGGCTGTTAGGGGAATTGCATTTAGCTTAACAGCCGCTCCTTGAGAAAGCAATGACTGCGGCAGGCCAAGCCCGGCGCGAATTGTGCCGGGGAGATGATAGAGTTTTCCGGGGCTAAGTGGATGCAGCTACGGCGCAGGGTTCAGGACGCCGACCCACTCGTCCTCTCTCCCCCTTCTCTCTCTCTCTGTCTCTCTTTTCTTTCTCTCTCTCTCTCTCTCTCTCTCTCTCTCTCTCTCTCTCTCTCTTGCCTCCTCTGGAACAAACAGCATGCAGATGTCGAGCGGCAGATGATTGTATTAGCATATCGGCATGATGCAAACGGCCTGCGAATGCGCTCCGGTGCGTGAGCTGATTCTCATGGAGGCAACACCGCTCAGTGTGTGAGATTTAATCAGGCCGAAAAATGTACAGTGACAGTGAGAGATGTGAAGAGAACGAGAGAGCAAAAGGAGGAGTGGGAAACAGAAAGAAACCCATGAAGGAGTAATAAGGCCTGAGCATGTTAGGCTAACAGAAAGAGAGAGAGAGAAAGAGAGAATAGTATAAAAAGAGAAAAGGCGAGTGGGAGATGGAAACAAAGCCGTAAAGGAATAATAAAACCTCGTCCTACAGAAATGCGCCCACTCAATGCTCTCATCACTCATACCTTTATTACACAACTGATATGGAAAATATTCATCATTATTTTGTGTGTGTGTGTGTGTGTGTGAAAGAGTTTGAGTGGTCTTTTTGTTAGATGCTGAATGGTTCTTGAACACCTTGCAGAGCGAGCGCCTCTCCCCAAATTAATTAATTGGTCTCTGCTGGCGCTGTTGCCTGAATGCAATGCACAGGAGGGGGAAATCGCCAGAAAGTCACCATTGATAAGACTGAATGAGAGAGACAGAGACAGGGGGGAGG